>NC_079419.1:4819885-4829885 GCF_026213295.1 Gadus chalcogrammus
GTCGTCATCCTCCTCACTGGCGATGTGAGTCTACATCCAAGTGCAACAATCTTGACCCGTGAGGCCGAGCGACACCGAGTTCACATCGTGCGAGCCTGCGAACCGCCTGCAAGCCTGTAGTTGTCAGTGCTAAAATAAATGTATATAGGTAATGATTGCGTTCATCGTCCATTGCGAAAATCGGTGGTATCGAGGAAGGCTTACGTTGTAAAAAGTTATGCACGTAATTGTTGGTCTTTAGTGTCCTCAGCTTTAAATTATGTGAAGGAGGCTGTATTTTCAACGGTCGGCTGTGTCGCTCAAATCGAGTCTTGATTTGAAACAATGATTGCATAGCCGTCTTTATTGTTTATAATGAAAACAATTAAGTAAAACCCTCCTACACTCGATGCAGGATACTCCAACAGGTGCTGCGAGAGCCGAGGACAGAGGGACTCTCTCTCTCCCCCCGACCCACCTCCTCTCTCCCTGTGTGTGTGTGTGTGTGTGTGTGTGTGTGTGTGTGTGTGTGTGTGTGTGTGTGTGTGTGTGTGTGTGTGTGTGTGTGTGTGTGTGTGTGTGTGTGTGTGTGTGTGTGTGTGTGTGTGTGTGAGAGTGTGTGTCCCACTGCTTTGGATCAGTCAAGTTAGTTTACTGCTAAGTGTTGAGTCGGAGCCGGGATCAGAAGAGGCAGCCTGGCTGGACCCGAGCACACTGAATGTGTGTGCAGGCCTAAATGTTCACACACTTCTACACAACAGACGGTTTAGTCAATTACCAGAACCTTTTATCCGAGTTGGGATGGACTATCGTTTTTTTTTTAAATCGATTTAAACAGAACTGTTCTTTAAACATTTTTATTTATTTATTAAACGGCCTATATATTTTCACCCCGAATTTGTCACTCGTGTCGTTGTCTTTATTTCACTTCAGATAACCTTATCAAAAGGCTCCATCGTAAATAGCGAGGCTGTGTTTTAGTGGCCCTTGAAGAGTGATTGATGGCGGCGTTCATCACCACGTGTTGGATATGAGCTTTCTAATGGGGGGCCATCCGTCTACCTGAGACACGGGGCCTCCCAAAGAGAGATAGATGACTGCTACTATTGTTAACAAAAGAGCCCATCTTCCTTCAACCTCTTGGTTTTTTTTTTGTGAAAAAGTCTATAAGATAAGGTCAAGAAAATAGCTCTATTTTTGAAATATTTAACGTTGCTTTTATTGATGACATGGGAGATGTTGAACGTGAACCCTGTGCCTGCTCTCTGAACAACAGACGAGGTGGGGTTCTGTGTTAACCTCTCTGAATGGCTCTCTGCGTTTAGTTTAATCACCACGTTGTTGGTGAACGCACAACAAATCATGCGAATTTACAGGGATTTAACAAGAGCGTGTAACAACACACACACACACACACACACACACACACACACACACACACACACACACACACACACACACACACACACACACACACACACACACACACACACACACACACACAGTCATAATTTTCTTATTGGCAGTGCCAAAATCATATTTTAAAATAGGTACAAATTACTTTTTAATAACGACCAGTTAAAATTAGTTTTTATAGCTGAAGCTGAAAAAGTTAAACAAACCCAGCCTTAAAAAATGTTTTTGAAGCCACACAATAATTGACGAGGTCCAGAGATATAAAGTTAGTATTAAATAAAATAATTATTGTCAGATAAAAATATAAACACATGTTTAAGGTTGGGATATTTATAATCATATTTTACAGTTTTCTTCTCGGCTCAGTTAGGCTTTCTTAAATATAATGCCTAATCGCCTGCATATTATCGTTTCACAATAAATCAGTCTCAATTCATATTTTGTATAGCCTAAAATGATTTATTAGGTCGATATACTTTAACATTTCTTCCCTGTTTGATAATTCTTCACGTCGACATTATTCTTTTTTTTTTCACAAAGAATGATCCCTACAATATCGGCAAAAAAAATTAAACGTTATAAGTTACATGCAAAGATTATCAACAAAATGTACAAAATACAAAAAACAAGCCAAACTAAATAAATTGAATTAGCTTCACCAAACCGGTCGCCTTAAAGGGCATGCACAGAATAACCAGAACATCTCAGGCCCGACATATAAATACATAAAAAATGCATCTTTACAATTTCTTCTCATAGTGCCCATTTATGCAATATATTTACATATATACAAAACAATAAATTAGATCGACAGCATATTGACAGACAGTAGCTCTGCAATAATCCTCTATTCTCGCGACATCTGCTCGTTCTCGTTTCGGAAAAACAAGAATGAACCGATCCCCCGTTTTTTGTGCTTCATGCGTTCGACAAAGTGGAACATTTGGACCATCGAGTCTGTGGTCTCGATGGTCTGTCCTCTGGTTCTGAGTCCAGAATCTGGTGGTCCCGTTGAGTCCAGTCCCTACTGCCTCTGATTCCAGAGCCTGGTGGTCCGTTTGAGTCAGGACCTGGTCCTTAAGTGTCCAGGACCTGGTCCGGTTGAGTCCAGGACCTGGTTATCCCTTTAAGTCCAGGACCAGGTGCCTTCAAGACCAGGAACTGGTCCTTATGAGTCCAGAACCTGGTGGTCCCTTTGAGTCCAGAACCTGGTGCTCCCTTTGAGTCCAGAACCTGGTCCATTTAAGACCAGGGCCTGGTCCTTATGAGTCCAGGGCCTGGTGGTCCCTTTGAGTCCAAGACCTGGTCCCCCTGGTCCCTTCGAGTCCAGGTCCCGGTCTCTTTAAGTCCAGGACCCGGGCCCTTTCAGGTCAAGGCCTGGTCCCTTGCTCTATCTGTTGGTGCTGACTCCTCACCGCGAACCTGTTGACGTGCACCGGGATGGGCACCACGATCTTGGGGTTCCGCACCGGTTCTCCTGAGCGGTTGTTCACGTTACCGGCCTTGATCCGTTTCCATTTGGCCCTGCGGTTCTGGAACCAGATCTTCACCTGCACCTCGCTCAGCTTCAGTGCGTGGGCGATCTGCGAGCGCTCTGTGAGCGACAGGTACTTCTTACAGTGGAACTCCTTCTCCAGTTCCAGGAGCTGCTCGCTGGTGAACGCCGTGCGCCTCCTCCGGCTCTTCCCCGCGGAGGAGCCGCCCGTTGGGAGGGCGTCGTGGGAGCCCGTCTTCAGCTTGGTCTTCTGGGACAGGGAGCCGCATGTGTTGCCGTCCGAGAAGCTCTCGTTCTCGCTGTCCACGGAGCTGTCCTCCCGGTCACTGCAGGTCGGGTCTGCGGACTTACGGTCCATTTTCTCGTCGTCCGAGCTGTACAGTTTGGTTTCACCTGCGATTCGAGAATGACGACAAGATCAACGGGTTAGTGTGGAAACGACATGATGAACGAGAGAGTTTGAACGCGAATGTCAAGGAGGCAAAACCGGAGAGAGATTTGGAACTACATTGAAGATAATAAATGGGAATGCCGTGTCACAAAAAGTCAAATAGATTTATGGTTGATAAAAGGCCTTCTAGACACTGACACTATGCATGCATTATCTCAGATGCTTTCTCGACATGAACGAGTGGGTGAGTTTGAAGTGTATGTCAGGGAGGCAAACCGTTTTTTAAGTAAATGGTGGAACTGAATCCAAGTGTAACTATTGAGGCCTGAGTTGCTCTGAGATGGCCTGGGATTGAAAAGCATTCGATGAATAAATGCAAAGCATGTTTCCCTGTATAGTTATTAGATCAATATATTTAAGTAAATAAGTGAATCAATAACAGCAGAACTGAATGACACATTGGTGACAACGGTGCTTTGGAATCAGTTGGTGTGCCACTGAGTTTGATTTTTTGGCTTTATGCCAAACTGAGGCCTCAACATCACGGTGGAAAGAGTAGGCCTAGGCCTGTAACACTTTAATTTATGCATTTATAATCCACCGATAACGAAGGCCTACACGGAGGATTATTGCAGAGCTACAACATTACTGTAGGCCGACCGCGATATATTGTTGTTTCTCTTTCTTCTGACAAATTTCCTTATTGTACGTCGCTTTTGGTAAAAGCGTCTGCTAGTGCCCTAAAAGTAAATTTCCC
Source organism: Gadus chalcogrammus (assembly GCF_026213295.1). NCBI lineage: Eukaryota > Metazoa > Chordata > Actinopteri > Gadiformes > Gadidae > Gadus > Gadus chalcogrammus. Next base: position 4,823,924 of record NC_079419.1, read on the forward strand.
TAAAGTCTAAATTGCCCTTAAGTCTCAATTTACATGTTTATGTAATTTCATTTTTAAGAGCTGCGATCTAACTTACAGTCAATAATTTAAAACACCCACGCCTCCATTCCCCACTCCCTAACTGACCCAGATAGAGGGAGAGAGAGAGAGCCATGGACCCTACCTGATATGGTCTGAAAAGTTTCCGAGAAGTTGAGCAGGTCTTCCCTGGCCTTGTCCCGGGCGTGCAGGTCCTCCTCCAGCGGGCTCCCTTGCCGCCTGCTCCCCGGGTCAACCGCACCAAGCCTCGGCCCGGGCAGCTCCTGCGGCGGGGGGTAGAAGCTGTCGGGCGGGTCGGAGAAGCTGGGCAGCGTGGTGGTGAGGGCCACCATGGAGGGCATCCCCTGGCCCAGGCTCGCGCAGAACGTGTTGGTCAGCCGGCCCGCGAACGAGGCCAGCGGGGCCAGCGGAGGCAGACCCGAGGTGAGGGACGAGTGGGACATGGCTTGCGGGATGACCAGCGGTCTGTAGGGCATGAACATGGGGTAGCCGGTGTAGAGCAGGTGTCCCGGCCGCGGCTGCGGGGTTCCTATCAGGGAGTCGATGGAGAACGCGGTCCCTTGGACGCCGGGTCGCTGCATCTTGCGCGCGGTAAAATGCGGTTTTAATTTCAAACTTAAGACGTCCGTCCTGTCCTTCCGTCCTTCCCCCCTCCCACCAAGATAAAAGACCCGGCCGGTAGGGTGATGATGAAGGGCGCGCGCTACAGTGGTGCAGCTCGAGGGGAGCGGAAGTAGTATGTCCTCTGTTGCGCTCTCATCTCGAGGACTGAATCGCTGCTCCGAAACCTCCTCGCGCTATATGGGACCCGAGCCGTTTGTTTGCTGCTCACTACCTAGTCCTCTGTTTGTCTCTCTCACACACACACGCGCGCGCGCACACACACGCGCGCGCATACACACACACACACACACACACACACACACACACACACACACACACACACACACACACACACACACACACACACACACACACACACACACACACACACACACACACACACATGCTCTCTCTCTCTCTCTCTCTCTCTCTCTCTCTCTCTCTCTCTCTCTCTCTCTCCAAATCAAGCTCTCTCGAACTCCTCCCTCTGCTCCTCTTCTAGGGGTGTGTTTGAGTTTGTGTGAGTTTGTGTGTGTGTGTGTGTGTGTGTGTGTGTGTGTGTGTGTGTGTGTGTGTGTGTGTGTGTGTGTGTGTGTGTGTGTGAGAGAGCGAGAGAGAGAGAGAGAGAGAGAGAGAGAGAGAGAGAGAGAGAGAGAGAGAGAGAGAGAGAGAGAGAGAGAGCGAGAGAGCGAGAGAGAACGTATTGGTTATCATCTGCGGAACAAGGGGGGTGCGAAGGGGGCGTGTCCCCGGGGGCTCATCCATCTTCCTCAAATTACGCTTCATTTCCTTATTCAGCCCCTGACTTTTTGGCCGCCTTGAGAGGCGGTGGTTTCCCAGTGGATAGCCTACCAAATAGACGGGTCGCCCCTAAACCACCCCCCCACCCTCCTCCACCACCCCCTCCACATTGACTGGGAGCGGTGTGAGAGACTTCTCCGGCCCGGCCCCTTCCATAACCGTTGACCACACCAATCCAATCAGCTATTATTAATTTTGATTGATGATAAGTAATTACTTTGGACTGGAGGGACAGCGTAAGGCCACGGTGGCTTTTGTCCGCGTGACGGGACGGATGGCTTGGGAGGAGAGGAGGGAGGAAAGGCAGATGTTTCGCCTCTCTCTCCGGGAGAGGCACTCCTCTTCTCCTGGGCTGAAACAATGCGTTGGGTCTCGGGGAAAGAGAAGCAACGCGCCGATTGCTCCCTGGAGAGACGCTCTGTCCGAATGATCAGAATCCAATATAACCCATTTATGAGGTCAACGGCAATCCGTGACAATATGTTGGCCCGCCTGGCTCCGATTGAATGGTGCACCTTTATTAGGTCACTGGAGTAAAGAAATGTTGAACTCAATTGAAGATAATAAAGTGGAATATATATGTCTCGTCATAAAAAGTAAAGTAGATTTAGGAGATGATGAAGATAATAGGCCTTCTAGACATTCCACTATGCATGCATTATCTCAACATGCTTTAATAGCGTGCTGCCATAATTACGACATCCCGTTCTCTGTTCAGGATGCTGATTTAATCGGAGATTATTTGGCCGTTTAAATGTCAATCCGAGTTGATGATGATGATGATGATGATGATGATGATTAGCCGCATTGAGTCCAGGACGCGCGGCCACTCCAACCGCTCGTCTGATTGCAGGAGGACATCAACATGTCACCGCCATCTCTGATTGGCCCCTGAGGGCCGGGCCATGCTAATTCTGATAATTGCGGATGACTTCCGCAGCGGCCGCCTTGTGATCCTCCTGCGGACTGGTCTTTCTGGTATCTCCCCCACAGCATGAGGACTTTAAAGTTAGCCCCAAGCTTGGGCATCTTAAAAACAACGCCGTGTTACCATGCAAACTTGACTTCAAAGTTAATTTGTTTAAAGTCACAACAGTATAATTGTATTATTATTTTATGGGGCGGCATTCGACACGGCTTAGAACTAGGCCTATATTTATTTCAACAATTAATACATTTGTTTTCCGTGACTATAATTATATTTGTAGACGTGTTTCCAGCTTGCGGAAAGGTCACTCATTATAAAACGCAGAGCTATTTAAAGCTGATTCATGGCCGGCCTGTTGCCTCCTCCTGATTTAGGTGCCAACAATGGGCCCCTCGCGGTAACCGTCCTGTCTTCTGTGGGCGTTTCATTCAAACCTAACTCACCACAAAAAAAAACAGATATGCCTATACCTTATCTATATATAGCCTATTTAATTTAGTTACCGTGGTTTTTACCTCGAGGCTACGCTTTATAATAAATATTAAGATCTACTTTAAACCAAATATATGTTGTTGGTTTTTAAATTTAACCAAGGTTCTAATATTTAATAACATTTACAAATAGCCTAATGAAATTTACACATATCAATGCACAGGCCGACGCCAACAAACATCGACCCGTTATATAGGCCTAAGCTAAATTAAACTAAATTTTAAATTTTTAACTGTGGCAGTTACACCTATAGAGCAACGATGATAACAAACTAATGAACACATCCATGAACAGCAATGCAAAGTTTAATTTATTAACAAAAATTCGCCAGTTTCAAAAATTGTTAGGCCTGTGACCTACAATATATAGGCTTGGGCTGTAGCATATTTAAGGAATTCAAAATGTGGGATTTATAAAAATATTTTATCATCTCGATCCACGTGGGCAACCAACATTGCCTATGGTCATGATTCATTTGACACGTATAAAAATACAACAACTTTACATCCCAAAGTCGGCTCATCTATCTACATCTTAGCGGCTCCATGGAGATCTGCGTCAGGATCCCAGGCTGCCGCCCCAGGTCTGCAGCGCCCTCTGGTGGTGAGACCTGGTACAACATGGGAATTTACCGTGCATGGGTTAGAAATAAGATCATGTTCAAAACAGCGTTTACATTCAGGGCATTTAGCAGACGCTTTTATCCAAAGCGACCTACAATAATACATTTGTCAGAAAAAAGAAAAACAATATATAGCTGTCGGCCTACAGTAAGGATGTTCATAGAACCAAGTGCCAAACACTAACAATTGTTAGGTTAACCCATTCCCAGAATAAAACATATTTAAAATATATTTAAATCGTCTCTTTCTCCACCTTGAATGTGCTATATCAACTACACAATAAAAACCGTATGGCTTTATGACGCAATATGACCAAAATAGTGAGCTATATTTATATTTATTTCAGATAGATTCAGCCTGCTCTATTAACCACATCTATGAACCACATCTAAGATTTTAGTAAGTGTTTTTTTTTTAATTTTACATTTAGCCTAATGTGGGAAAAGAGAGTCAATGAGGATTATGGGATTTTGAGCACACATTGTTTCCCAATAAATCTTGCCTGTCTGTCTCTCCGTCTGTCTGTCTGTCAAACTGTTGGTCTTTCTGTGTGTCCATCAGTCTGTCTCACCACCGGTTCATTCTTACAGACATCTACAGAGCATCTGCTAAGCATTCATCCAACAATCTGTCCCCAACTCAAACACTAAAACATTATTAAACACATAAATAGGCCTACTCAATCCGGATCTCAAGCGTCCAATCACGACGCTCAATGGACGAAGCCCGTGAAGTTCAGCAGCAGGTAGTTCTGGATTAAGGTGGGCAGGGGCAGCTTCGGGACCACCCTGAGCAGACGCCCCTCCAGGTAGACCCGGACCCTGCAGCGGGCCAGGTGCTGTAGGGAGCGGGGGGTCCGGGCCAGGGAGAACAGGGACTCATAGAAGTCCCGGTGATCCTGGGTTTGGGAACGAACCACAACAGGACACTTGAGTGAGTGTGAGTGTGGACGTTTTCTCGACGGTTGATTGAACCTTTCGCTGCACAAATTAAATCAAGTGTGTAGGAAAAGATACGAAATAAGCATTCATATATTAATATTCATATAGCCTACTGTATATGTTATATTTATAATATTTATATACATAGCCTACAACCAATATATTTAGATATGACATTGAATATAAAATAAATCCAATGTAATTCACCTCATCATCAGAACAATCTCAATAAATCAATCATCGAGAATAAAAACGTGACTTTAAAGTTTTCCTCAAATCGACAACGCAACAGTTGCGACGCCGAGATGATGATGATGAGGATGATGATGATGATGATGAGGATGAGGTCAACATCTCCTTACCTTCAAGACCTCCAGGGGCACGGCCTCCACCCAGGCGTCCGTGACCTTCAGCCGGCTGTAGGCGTTCAGCAGCACCTCCACGGTACGAGGAGACCCGCAGCAGTGCTTCAGCACCTGAACACACACACACGCACACGCACACACACACACACACACACACACACACACACACACACACACACACACATACACGCACACTCACGGCCGTCAGGCGGGTTTAGCGACACAACAGCTAAAGAGACGCTAAACACGTGGACGGTGGAAACCCGTTCAGCGCGACTGAGCTCGTGATTCCATAGTATAAAAATAAGTGAAGTAATTAAACACTTGTGAAATGAACAGATTGGTCTTCCCTCCAGGGGTTTAACTGGAAATTATGCAATTAGCGCTAATTAATCTCCTATTAACACTTGCCTAATTAGGAGCCGTGCCTCTTTCTGCTGTGGCCCACGTGGGTTCAGCAGCGATAGTGGTAGTCAAGCGCCCCGCGGAGTGGGAAACGCCTCACGTCGTGTCACGGAATAGGGAATCGTGAGGTTGTGAAGACTTTAGTTTCACACAAAGCCGGCTTGTTACCTCCAAGTGTGTTACACTTTTTGTGCTGGCTTTCCTTTTGGAAATAAAAAGAATGTCAAACTAACTGAATCGACGACCAAGAGTTTTTGTGTGCGAGTGTTATTGTGAGCGAGTGTTAAAGCTGGGGTAGCAGGCTACAGCTTTTTTAGACACATTTTTACTAATCTGTTGAAATTAACAGATTTCAACAGTTTAACCTAAAAGAGAGAAATAAATTAATCAAATATTTTGGCAAAACTTCAACCCATCTGTAGCTGTTGAGGGCCTGTAATAACCAGTCCAATCATTTAATTCTGCCTGAATGAATTGATTGGATGGCTTTCCTGTCTGTCTACCTTCCTACCCGCCTACCTGCGTGCACTCCTCCCATGCATGACCTGAGTATTCCTCAAGGCCGGGCTGACCTACAAAGCCAACGAGCTAGTCCTCTTTTTTGGGAGAGTGGCTATGTAACAAGGGCCTGAAATAAAAAAAACTGAAATAATAATAACTGTAATAATAAAAAAATAATAACTTTATTTGACAGGAGGTAAAGATAAAGTTAAAGTAGCTGTAGATGGACCTACCACGGGCAGTAAGATAAAGTTAAAGCAGCTG
>NC_079419.1:4834885-4887385 GCF_026213295.1 Gadus chalcogrammus
AAACACACACATACACAAACAGACCCATACACACACACAGAGTGACACACAAAAACACATGCACAAACAGACACAGACACACAAACAGAAAAAGATATACGCGTCGCACACACACACACAGACACACACACACACACACACATCTCTTTTTGATGGATGGACCATACTTATCTAGTCCTGGTTACCAGCACAAACACACGAACCACAACCAAACTGAAACCTCTTCTGAAACATCCCTCAGGGTTCTGGTGGGTTAGGAGTGATTCAGGATGAGACAATGACGGAATTGGCTTATCAGTTACCATTAAAAAACCCTGTGTATTACGGTGAGCTACGATGCTCAACAGATTACCATGGGCTTGTGCTTAAGTCGACCGACCTGTCCAGCACTCTGCACAGCGAGCCAAGCTATTCCTGACAGCAGAGGTTACTTAGCCCCGGTTCCGTTTTGAAAGCAGAATTCATCGCTTTGTGTCATCCACAAACTATCTTCGTATGGAAATCAAGGACATTTACCCTGCCGCCGATCACATTAAAGTGAAGGCGGTGTAAGAGTTTCAACTTTGCAAACACACATTACCAGAGAGAGACAAGGAATATTGTTTTTGCTGCTGGAGTACATCCTTTTAAATGATATCCATAATGAGTTTATAATATGCATCTGGGCTACCTCCTTTCTACTTTGATGTCTTCCAAATGGCCTGCGTGTCATCAGCAAAACATGTAGGCACTTTCCCGCCTCATTGACTCCCAAATGTATTTTAAATATCGTTCCTGGTAACGCAATTATTTAAAACGCTGAACTAAACACTTACTAATGGGGAAAAAGACAGTGACTCCGATAAATTCATTTCTGAAATGGTGGGCATTCATGGGGGCTTTTTTCCCCCTTCTCCCTTTTTCTCCCCCCCCGCCTCCTCCGCCACTACCCCTTCCTCTCTCTGTGAAGCGGAGGAAAGTCTTTATGACAAGGAAAAGGCATCAGTTGTGGCTGCACCCCCCCCTGCCCTCGGAGGCCCCCCGTGGACTCACTAAATCTTTTGGTTTCCTCACATTAGCCACCAGGCGCTGACTGCGAGGGGCTCTCTGTATTGTGGTCATCCCAGTCTCTCTCTCACTCTTTCTCGTCTCTCTCTCTCTCTCTCTCTCTCTCTCTCACTCTCTCTCTTTCTCTCTCTTTCCCTCTTGTTCTCTCGTTCTCTCTTTCTCTCTCTCTCTCTGTATCGTCTCTCGTCTCTCTCTCTCTCTCTCTCTCTCTCTCTCTCTCTCTCTCTCTCTCTCTCTCTCTCTCTCTCTCTCTCTCTCTCTATCTTTCGCTTTCCCCCCCCCCCTCTCTCCCCCTCTCCCTCCTAGGGGCGGTGGCTTGAGACCGGACACACGGAAATCAGAGCTCTCGGGACGAGATGGAGCCACTTCATTTATGCAATCATAGGCAATTAGTTCCCTCTGATTATGTGCCTCTTAATGCTGTTTTGAGTACTGCAGTGCACAGTGATACAGAAAGAGATTAACGCCCTCCCTCCACACCAAGCAGTCATTTAATATACTGAGACCGTAATGAAATGTACACAGTAATTACTGTAATAATGAAAGCTAATGGGTTTGCGATTGTTTCGGCTGTTCGTCTACGGCATACTGTGCGTGCACACAAAGTCCAAGTTTAGAGTGTCACCATGGTTCCTAGCATAATTCACCCTTTTATAAACGGGGCTGACGATCACTTCTTTGGTGTAAGTTACCCTTCTGAGATGACATCGGATCGTGTTTGTTTCACATGCTATTCTTTGCCGTTTCCGTTTTAAAATGTAGGTAGTTGTGTGTAGGTCAGTGAAAGGTAAATCGGCATCAATAGCAGTCCAACTGTATACTGTACGTTGGAGGTCACCATAGTATCACCACTACTGATTAACAATCACCTCTCTCTACTTGGTGTAGAGAAATCTGACCTTGGCTAACCTCCAATAAGTGCAATTAACCTTACACAGTACAAAACCCATTAACTATAGCTCATCATATCATACATATGTATCATTATGTATATATACACATAAAGCCTCAAACTGAACAGTAGCCCTGAACTATTCCGTGGCACCAGGATTACTTTTTGCCTCGGAAAGCCGTGAGCCCACCCCTACCTATAATGCATCAGCCTTTGCGGATTCCAATTGTCTCTCAATGCACTGATCAACACGCAAATAGCGCCGCGCTTCATCACGACAATTGAGAGGTTCATATTTCAAGCTAATAGTCCTCGATAACTTTAACCATCAATCACAACCTCATTTCATTGCGTGTGCAGTTAATACGCGCTTCTCTGCCAAGTGGAACATTTTCTAATGATGCGCTCGCGCACGACAACAAGAGACACACGAGCCAGCCCCGGTCTCCACATCACTAATGCATCCATCCATAATATGTTGGTAGCAGTCGCTCTAAAGAAGACAGCAATGAGAATGGCCGGGACCGCGGGTGTGTGAGTGTGGCTGTGGAAAAAACGGGAGCCAAGATGGGAGACCTACATGGCAATGATAATCAAGGACAAGAAAAAAAAAAACCTGGCCATTAAAGGCCATCATCCTCCTAGCATCTGCAGATTTTCTATCATTACCACGATCCCCAGTAAACATGTGAAACGAGTTGCCAGAGAGACAGGTGGCCGGGAGGAATCACGTACACAAAAGTGTTAACATGAGAGCTTTGTAGGATGAAGCGGTATGTATGTATGCACAGGTTAGGTTGATGTAAACATGCTAATTGGTAAGAGCTTCTTTTTTATTATTTTCCATCTTTATTATGTATGGCATCGGCGTGATCTCATTAGACTCATTATGTTGCAATCAAAGACTATTCAGTTTATGGATAATCACTGATTGGTCTTTCATGAAGCTAATGAGCAAGTGCAACAGGCAGCGAGTCCTGCCGATGCCTGCGTTTTCTGTACTGCATTAAAACACACTCAAAGCCACATTTTTTTTTTTTGCCAGTTGGTAGACTGCAAACAAGGTAATGCTAGGTATTGTCATATTTGTTTAAAGAGCAGCTTTATGTTTACATGAAATAAAAGTATAAGTTACATTTCTTTCTTAACGCATTTGATAAATGTTGATTTAACAGCATCCACATTGGATCCTTGTTTACTTTCTGTCGATCCACATGAACATGAATGCACACGGAGGCATCTACATTAAACCCTTGATACATTTGCGTCGATCGGAGCGAACATAACAACCATTGTTGATGCTTGAAGACCGATGAGAAGGAATGTAGGCTATCTTCAAACAATTTACACATGCTTCTGCTGTCCCCTGTAGGATTACAGACACAACTACAACAATACAAACCAAAACTGCAAGAGACATTTATTCAGGCTTCATAAATGTCTCTAGGCGTTTTAGTACATAGGGTTAGTGCTCTATCGATATTTTTTAAGAAAGAGCACCATTTTATAATTTATAGCAAAGTATTTTGCGGAGCCCTCGTATTGCCCACGGAACACTGGGGGTCCAGGGACCCCAGGTTGAGAACTACGGTATAAAGCAAATATAAAGTTATAAGATTTGCTTGTCTTCTCTATGATGCGGAATCCCACCCCTAAAATATAATTAATTTCATTATGATTTAAAGCAATGACATGGAAAATCCATTTTGGAATTTCTAATGCTGCAGGAAGTATGGTATGCATGGTATTTTTATAAAAAAAAAAAATAGGTATTATCTTTGTCCATCTTATTGTCCAATCCAATGACAGCTCTGTGAAACAGGTCTGTTGACTCATTGTAGTTAATGTGAAAGCGAAGTCGACTTTATTTCAGTACTACTAACTAGCCTATGAGCCTCGGATTAAGGTGAGTTGATATCTTTACACGTATGTTCTCTTGTAGGTTGTATGTAGGAGTAGGGATTCCTGATTGATGTTTTGATAGAGGGGTGGGGCCAAGGGCCAAGTGGTAGGGCTGAGGTTTATCCGAGTCACACTCAAAACAACACAATGTATCATCGGCAAGTGCTGGCGAACGCTGCACAAGTAACACCCGAAAACCACAAATGCATTTTTTTTCCAGTTAATAAGGATTAATCAATTATGATAATTGTATAATCCGATTCAATGTATTATAGATATTCTATAAAACAGAAAATCGCCAGTATGTTGATGACATTTTGAATTTCCCCCTTTGCCGGCATCTGAAGCCCGTGTACGAGTTGCTAAGTTGCTGCACTTGTCCCCGCTCCTCCAGCAGACAGGACAGGAGCACGGACTGCTGGCCTACAGAGCAACCCTATGGCCTGGTAATGAAGGTGTGTTTTATTTTATTTACATTAATTGCATGACTTGGTTTATCAATTGATGGCGTGAAACGTCTACGTTGTAAACGTTTTGTGAGCGTTCATGCTTCCCTGATCTCTTTCCTGAGATATGCCAAATAAATAACCAAAGAGAGTCAGAGGAATCCCCAAGTGGTACCATTTCATCTGGACTGGACCCCAGCTGTTCCTAGAGTGGTACCATCTCATCTGGACTGGACCCTAGCTGTTCCTAGAGTGGTACCATCTCCTCTGGACTGGACCCCAGCTATTCCTAGAGTGGTACCATCTCATCTGGACTGGACCCCAGCTGTTCCTAGAGTGGTACCATCTCATCTGGACTGGACCCCAGCTGTTCCTAGAGTGGAACTAGCGCATCTGGTACCACTGCTTATCTCAAATAAGTGAGGTGATCATATTTAAATACTGTATGCATGTTTCCATAATACAAAAACAACACAATTGTGAAGCTTAACGTTTGGTTTATTCAAAGGAAGGACCAGGGAAAGGCTTTTAAAACCCAGAGATTAAGATTCCTTGGGTGCAGGTTGAGGCTGCTGTCTCATTGAAGGGTGTGTTCATGCTCCATTTAGCCCTCTGTGGTTATTGTGCTGAAAGAGATATTTAGAAAAGACAGAAGAAAGGGTTAGACACACCCCTATAGGCCTGAACACAGAACTGCCTTGGGAGATGAGTTGTGGTCTTGGTTCTCCAATTACAGAACTTTGTTAGTTGCGATCATCAAGAGCTTTTACTGTTGACTTCAGAATCACAAAGCCTCAACACATAAATTACTTTAGTTTATGGTTTAGCATACTAAAGTATGCAGTCGTAATCCATATCAATAGCCATGTTTCACAAAAAAGCACTCTTCCTTATTATTGTGTCACGTTTTATTATACTTTTGGATATCCTTATTTGACCTTATTTTATTTTGACCTCCACCCACCACTGTACAATAACCTAATTATACTTTTAACTTGTACAGAAGCCATTTTCTCTTATTCCACAACGTTTGATGAAATGGCATTGAAAGAACGGAGTATACAATTATTAGGTTTTTAGAGGTTAATTTGTTAACCATATCCTGTATGCAAACGTTATGTTGGGATAAGCGCACTATGCCCATTTTTATTTAAGAGTGCAGTCGACTGTGCTCCAACTCCAATGCGTTGCTATTTGGAACTGTTAACTTCTGGTGACTATTGAAAGACATGATACAAATGCTATCGGTGTGCCAAGTAAAAGGGAAAGTATGCGACTTGGAACACAGCCACATACTTCCGCGATCCATTGCTGTAAAGAGCGAACGGAGATGACGCAACCCTCTATGGCGGGATCTTTCTGATTTCTAGAATGTTCCTAGCGATTAACCAATGGTATAGAAGTATCCATCCTGGTAGTAAAGTTTTAAGCCAATCAGGGCTTGTTTTATTAAAAAAGGTGCATTTAAGTTTGATGGGAAAGTTATGTGTCGTCATTATCCTTTTAGACACGGCACGCTAAAGTTGGATAGCAAATCTTCGCATTTTGCAACAGACCTCGACTGGACGATGTCTTCTTCCTTGGTGAGTCATTTTTTTGATGACATTTCATCATTCTGGTTAAAGAGGTGTGAAACCATAATCCTAAATTGATGTCTGCAAACCAGTTTGTGAACTTTTGCTCCAACCGCAGGTATTAATCCCTTCATGCCTTTAAGTATAATCTTCGACGAGGCGTGTTTGGATGTGTTGAGTTCCGTTTTGGCAGCGGTAGTTGAAGGTAGCCAAGTGAGGGTTTAGCTTTGCGGATTCAGTTTAAGAGATTTCTCCAACCCCATGCTTCTTAATACAACAATGGAGGCACTGAGCCATTTCTCACACAGCATAAGGGCTAATTTACACCAGATTAGATGTTTGGGCGATTACTGCAGACTGCTGCAGCAATGTGGAAGAGTCACTTCCTGGTCTATTTATAGCCGCAATCTTTACCAACTTCCTCATTGCAGGATTATCAGTTCTGCGGCGCAGTCCATCAGAGAAAGGGATTGTACTCCCGGAGTTTAGCTGCAGGGCTACAGCCGAGTTTCCCCCGCCAGAGCTGCTCGTCCGCTGGTCCACAAAATCTTAGTTATGCTCTGATGCCCCCTTCCTACGTAGGATGGGGCGCCAAAACGAACTCGCTCGTTTGGTAACTGTAGGTGGGGTACATTCAGAAATGCATATCTCACTCAAAAAATTATGTACAGACTTTTTTCAAAGTTCGTATGCATGTGGGAGCACCAGAGACCCAAAACAACACCCCAAATCCCAGGAAAAGTGTTGTTTTCATAATTTGTCCCCTTTAACTTCTAGTTTTGAGAAGTTGTGTTTGCGATGTCATTTAAAAGCACTACAATACCCACAATCCTAAAGTGTAACACAACGTCTATGATTGGTTGAGCTCGCTGATACCAATGAAATGTTACCCGCAACCGCGAAAGTCACGTCGTAGATGACTGCTGCTACTGCACTTGATCGCTTGCCACAGAAAACCTTCGATTAATGGAAAGTTTGAGAGTTGGTGTTAGAGCTGGAGAGGAAATGATGTTGACATAGAATATATGATAAAAATCTATGATATAGCAGTGCTATTTAGTAACTTGGGTTTGAAAAAGGCTAAGAATACATTTAATTAGAATACAAAACTAAATTCACATGTATTAAAAATGTCACGGCCGGCTTTGCCATGCTGGGTTTCACTCACTCTACCTGGCTTTCCATATAACATCCCTAGTCTCGCTACCTACCGGCCTGCAGGGGGAGCTGTCCTGGTTAACCATGGTGGCTAATTGGCTGCTGATTTGAGGGAGCATTAAACCTGTTCCTCCATGGCAGCTCTCTCTCTCTCTGATCTGCTGCTCCGGCTCTGACGCCACGGGGGCTGGCTGCAGCGCCTATCCCTTCTCTCCACGCACCTTGTTTCTTTGGGTGGCCACGGCCAGATGGCCTAGTGTGAGTGCAGGCCAGAGAAAAATGGGACCAGTTGAGCACGGTTAGGTGTGAAGACGGCCAACGGCCACGGCCAGATGGCCTAGTGTGAGTGCACCCTTTGTTTAGTTTGGCTCCTGTCAGCGCTGCTGTCTATTTGTTGGATTTCACCTCCACATGCATACACCACATACTCCAAGCACCCACACATTGTGACAATCCAGTGCTCTTTGCTCCTAACCTCTACCTGGTGTTTTTGTTGTATGTGAGTGTTGCCTATGTAGCCAGAGAGCACTGGCTTGCCATTTATGGGTGGGTGTGATACATTCTTAGACTAATTATTCATTTGAATAACATTTTTGTCTTTGTTGTGCGTGTACCAGGGGATCCCTGTAGGTGGAGTTGCTGGCTTATGGTGAAATAGCTGTGCCGCCGTTGCCGTGGATGTCCATTTGTCAATACTTACAAATGGAGGATGCAATATTAATTTCCTTTTCAAATTTGTAAATTGCTGCAACGCCGAAGTTTGCCATCACCTTCTTGTTGAACTGGTAGTTTGAGGGGATGCCGAACGTGGTTTGAGTTAGATAATTATCTTTTTAAATCCGCTGCTTTCGACCAGTAATGCCAAGTACAGCCTAATTTCTTCTGCAATAAAACCCATTATGGCTTGGTGATCATTTTGCTAGTTCAGAATCTGCAGAGAGGCTGCTGCTTAAAGAGGCACGGGAAAGGGGCAGCATTATATTTATTGGTACACTAGTTGAGATACCTAGGAACATCCCACCTACAGAAGTTCTGAGATGAGTCCACGTGAGCTGCATCAGTGAGGACAAGTGCAGAGGAGTGGTGGAGGGTTTCGTCAGATGATCCGAGGGGAACCAACCACCAGCTCAACATCAGCAAGACAAAGGAGCTGGTGGTTCACTCCCGATGGAGGAGGAAGGCCCCAACCCCCATTACCATCCAGGGGGTTGAAATAGAGACACTTGACTCATACAAGTTCCTTGGAGTATTCATAAACTGGACTGGACAGACAACACAGAGGCCCTCTATCGGAAGAGTCAGAGCAGACTCTTCTTCCTCAGGAGGCTCAGGTCCTTTGACGTGTGTGGCAGGCTACTAAAGATGTTTTATCAGTCTGGTAGCCAGCACACTTCTTTGCTGGGGAGTGCTGGGGAGGTGGCACCAAGGCTGGGGAGTCCAACAGGCTCAACAAGCTGGTGAGGAAGGCCAGCTCTGTTGTAGGGCTCCATGGGGTTGAAATAGAGACACTGGACTCATACAAGTTCCTTGGAGTATTCATAAACAATAAACTGGACTGGACAGACAACACAGAGGCCCTCTATTGGAAGAGTCAGAGCAGACTCTTCTTCCTCAGGAGGCTCAGGTCCTTTGACGTGTGTGGCAGGCTAATAAAGATGTTTTATCAGTCTGGTAGCCAGCACACTTCTTTGCTGGGGAGGTGGCACCAAGGCTGGGGAGTCCAACAAGCTGGTGAGAAAGGCCAGCTCTGTTGTAGGGCTCCATGGGGTTGAAATAGAGACACTGGACTCATACAAGTTCCTTGGAGTACGCATAAACAATAAACTGGACTGGACAGACAACACAGTCTATTTTTGTTTTCACTTTATTAATAAAGTATCTTTCTAGTGTGTGCTTTGATTTATAGCCATGCTAATTCTTAATCAGCTGATTTAGAGCCCCATTCACACATGGCTTCCGGCAAAGTACTGGGATAAAACTGAAGGAACAGCTAGTGGTTTACACTATTCACACATGCAGCTACGCTCAGGAAAATTTTTCGTCTTGCGTCTTGCTCCCGTTCACACATGGCATAGCAATGCCGGAATAAATGGGCCAAGTGACAGTCCAACAGATGGCAGTAATGCAACACTTTGATGCCAACTTCTATAGAACTCACGGATCGAGAGGAGCTCCCTTGTCTTGGAACTTTTCCAGTTCCCAGCCATTCTTGAAAAGAGGAGCTTGTTTGCAAATGAAATGATCTCTCAGAAACATCGGCACGTTAAGATAAACGTCCTCAGTATAATCTTGTGATTGAGTCATTTGCTCGCTCTACGTGAGAGCCTCTTACGCCAGACGGATGCAACGCTTTACGTGCCTCTCAGGGCAATGTGACTGCTTTCATTCACATTACATGCTGTGACCTGGAAATGTTGCTAGGTCTTGACCAGGCAAATTGCTGATTTCCCGGATTATCGATCCCTGTTCCCATTTACACATGACCCAATAAAGGAAATCTTTGCAGGGTAAGACTGCTTGTGTGAAAGGAGCTTGGTAGAACCAGCCACTGGCCATCTGCAATTAAAGAGAGCTGCAACCAAAGCAGCACCGCATCCTCCTCCTGTCTGAAGACACACAGCAAAGGTTGGTCAGAGAGACATCCTGACACAAAGCCTCATGTATCCAATGCTTCTTCTCTTCAAACACTAAAGGCAGCAGTGGCTGCTGGGCTGGAATTGTGCGGTTTGAAGAACAGGCCGCTAAAGAGAGAGGCCAACTCAGAAATATGCCAAATACCCACCAAGAAAAGGAAGATCTGCTCCCATCATCCCAAGGTTGTGGAGGAGAAGTTGGACTCCAGCCATCTGTCTTCAAATATGGAGATAGATGTTTACCCGGGTATGTATTTCTCTCCAGCCAAATACCAGCACAGCAGCTTTATTTTTCAGTTGTACCAGCATCTCCCGACAGGAACACAGCTGTTGCCAGTTGTACCAGCTCACCTGCTTTAAAGAACCCTCTGACAACAGCACCACCTCGTCCACGTGTCTGAAGACGGAAAGAACGGAAAGAATCTAATTGATGTGCACGTGTGTTTTAGAGGGGCTACATAAGGCGCTGGAACGGCTGGAAATAGAAGACCATGGTAGTGTCTCTCCTACTTTTGGTAACCTACATAATCTGCGGGTAAGAGTTAAACAAAACCACGCAAAAACCTGAGTTGCACAAAGACTTTACTTTAAATCACCATATCCTCTAAACGCCAAAGCAGTGAATTTGTGTCTTCATCATATAGGTGGCCATGAAGCACATCCCAAAGAAAGATTTGAATGTGTCACCACCGGTAAGTCTTTCGTTTATTAAAATTCATCTTGCTGAATTTTAGAGAGAGGTTGTCGTGACCATACTTTTTGGGTGCTGAACTCCTCAATGACATCGCTGAAGATGAAGTTGGTACTGAACATTGTCGCACAGTCATGTGGGAACAAGAAGAACAGGAGGGGGCTGAACACAGTAACCTGAGGGGTGGCTATGTTGGTGATTACCGTTGAGGAATTGGGTTGCCAACCGGGAAACCCCAGGGGGTGAGAATCCCAAAGGTGTTTCAGTCCTGGGACCATGAGCTTGAAGACATGTCTGGAGAAGATAATAGTGTTGTATGCGGAGCACAGCATCCCCACATACGTTTTCAGTTTGTCCAGTAAGAAAGTCAGGGTGAGGGCATTGTCGTTGGAACTTTTGGACTGGTATGCAATCTGCATATGGTCCAAGGTTGAATTCAGTGAGGAGCAGATGAATGACTTGACCAGACTTTTTTTGCTGTCGTTTTTTTCTTGGGTCTAGCCAGGATAACATATGGGTGTTAATGTTTCTCAGCTATCTAATGAAACTCACCCTATGGTTCAGATTTGGAATGGGCCGTCCACTGATGATGCCAGCTCATCTGGCTGTGACATCCGCTCATCGGCAATTGAAGAGCGCTTTAACCACAACACCACCACCACCACCACCTCCTCCTTTCTGAAGACCCACAGCAAAGGTCGGTCAGACGGACAGACATCCGGATACAAACCCTCATGAATCGAACTTCCTCCAAATGCTTCTAAAATGTCACCACTAAAGGCAGCAGTGTCTACCAGATAGGCAGTGATGGAGAAGGTGGAGGACTCCTTCCACCCAAACATAGAGACAGATGGATGGGATGACTGGGTTCCAGTCCCGTCCTGGATCAGTATCTGTTCCTTCAGTGGCACCAGATTATATGCAATGAAAGAGAGCTCAGACCACAGCACCACAAACTTCGCCAGTCTGAAGACCTCCATCAAAGTTCAGAAAGACAAATTGATGGATAGAAAACCGAACACAAAGCCTCGTACATCCAACTTCATCCTATTGATTCTTCCATTCGTCCACACAAGGCAGGATTGTCTGCCAGAAAGAAAGTGTTCAGGATTTGAAGGCAGATTTGAACAGGCAGCTAAAGAGAGGCCAACTCTGAGATATGCCAAATACATACTTGGAGGTAGAGGACCTGCTCACATCCTCCCAAGGCAGAGGACTTCACACACTCAAACATAGAGACTGATGGAGAATCAGGGATCACTGGGTCTCCATCAGTCTAGCTGTATCCTTGGACCGTAGCTGTTCCTTCAGTGGTACCAGCTAACACTACAATGAAAGAGAACTCTGACCACAGTACCACCACCTTCTCCCATCTGTAGCCCCACATAAAAGCTTATCAAACGACGGACAGACCGATAGAGGAATGGATAGTAAGTATTTGTGTGTGTGTGTGTGTGTTAGCTGAATTTCAAGCTCTATATGAGGAGCAGAACCACCTGGGGACAGGAGGCTGTGGTAGAGTCTCGGCTGGTATCCGCAAACAAGACAATCAACGGGTAAGAGTTACACAAAACCACACAAACACATCACAGGTGTGAGTTCCATTCACACAGACTTGACTTGATTCAACAAAACCTCTGCACAAACTACTGCATTTGTGTCTTTATCGTGTAGGTCGCTATAAAGCATATCCCCATGAAAAAGGTTGTTATGGCAGAGGGGGTGAGTGAGTTTAATTTATTTATGATTATTGATCATTCTTACTGTGATGCTATCATGAATCCAGTTAGGATTGCTAGCAAATATCCTCCACTAGTTGTAGTGGATGGGCCAAGGTAGGCAAAGCAAGGCAACTTTATTTATATAGCATTTTTCATACACAAGGCAGACTCAAAGTGCTTCACATATAAACATTGTCCTACAATAAAATAATAGATAAGTAAAAGAAAACATATGCAAAGAAATTAGTAAAATAGAAAGTTTAAAAGGCATTTTAGTATTAAAATGGAAAATAAAGGCAAAGTTAAAAGAGCTTTTTAGAAAGTGCAATGTATTTAAGATTTCATCATAAAAGTCTTCAGTCTTGTTTTAAAGGTGCTCAGAGTTGGGGCAAGTCTTAAGCTAGTAACTATTGAAACTCACCCTCTTGTTTAGAATGATCGGCCGACTTATTTTCCACTGGAGATCGCCTTGATGCTGAAGGTCCAAGGTGAAGGTGGCTCTGCTAGCCCAGGTGCAGCTGTCCTCCTGCTGGACTGGTTTGAACTGGACCAGGAGCTGATCCTGGTGCTGGAGAGACCAGTGCCCTCCACTGATCTCCTGCGCTACATGAAGGGGGGTTACCTTGAGGAGCAGGAAGCTAAGGTCAGTGGTGGGAGGTAGGATGTGGGTTCAGTTCAGCTTTCATGTATCTTAGAAGGAGGCAGTTGTTGGTTAACTTATACATCATGACGGAAACAGAATCATTACATGTAAACAGCAGATGGAGTAGCAGATTACTGCAGTGCAGTTATTTATGGATTTCTATGCATGTGTGTTTTCTTCCCAACAAAGTAAATCACTCTCTCACTCTCTATCAGATGATTATGCAGCAAGTCATCAAAGCAATCACTGACATCCACTCCAAAGGCGTCCTACACCGAGACATCAAGCCTGAGAACATCTTGATAGAAACCGGTTCCGACGTGCCCCGTGTCAGGATCATTGACTTTGGATGCGGCTGCCTTCTCCAGAACGGCGAGCATCATCAGTTCTCAGGTGAGCTTTTCCTATTTGTACGAGCTCTGTTCTTACAATGTTGACTTCTGAAGTTAAGGCCTTCTTGGTTTCCTTCCAATGTATTGATCGTTTTGTCTTTGTATATGCATGGTCTGTTCCAGGCACTTTCCGCTACTGTCCTCCAGAGTGGTTTAACCATCAGTCTTACAGGGCAGAACCTCTGAACGTGTGGCAGGTGGGGGTGCTCGCGTACTGTATGCTCGTTGGGAAACACCCCTTTTCTACAAAGAAGGAAATAATCAGTAAAGTGCCATGGATCGGGAGAGGACTATCGCCAAGTAAGACACACACTTTCACACATTCAAGCAAGCACTAGTAAATCATACACAACCATGGCAACAGTCGTATACAATGAGACCATTGTTAAGACCCCATCTTGCTCTCCAGACTGCCAGGAATTTGTGTGGAGCTGCCTGGCCAAGGAACCTCAGGAACGTCTGCCCCTGGATAGCCTGCTGGCCCACCCCTGGTTGCAGTAAAGCAGCTTGATGAACCTGAGGACATCTCTGTTGACTGAGCTCAATGTTGCACCTCCAGGCCCCAAGAGGTGTCAAAGGCACCTCTGGGGTGCCTTTGCCTGTGTCATAGGTGCACAAAATGTATATATTGTAAACTTTTTAAAATACATTTATTTAATATTATTTATTATGAAAAGTGGATTTGGACACAAAACTCAACTATGAACGTGAACAACCTGGGAAGTTTAAAATTATTCAAACATATGGAAACCGGAAGTAAGCAGGTGTCCAAATGTTTCGTCCCACTTCGACCACAGGGAAACCTAAACTGCCACACCTCCCGCCTTTGTTGGCCGAAATGTCTGAAACTTGATGTCTGTCTAAACAGATTTTTCTCTACCCGGACAGTAAATGCAAATGATATCTGGCCCTTTAGCCAAAAAGCAAAGAATGACTGCTGTCTTTGGATATGTTTCACGTCCTGCCGGCCCACTCATCAGTATTGTTGGACAAGGATGGTGTCGTTGACAAAGAAAATGGCTGCTCATCCATTTGCTGTTTTATCATTCGCTGTATTGATCATTCATCACAATGTATGTTTATTGGTTGTGTGGAAATTGGTCACACGTGGCAGTATCGAGTCATACTATATAAAGCTGCGCCCGGCGCGTCCTGGTATCTTCCTCCGGTTTACCTGTGGGCAACTCGTTGGTCTTGGCCGTGAAGACGTGGTGTGACCCCGGTACGGAGTGGCCTGTGGACATATGCTGACGGTTGTTGCTGTATGGAGCAGTGATATAGCGATACCAAGATAACGACTTGGGCGAAATAAGTCTTCTGCAATCTACAGGAGGGTCCAATTGGCTCAGTTCAAGTTTGCTTACATTCAAAACCAATGTTTTATTTATTTTCTTGTATATATTTTATTTATTTATTATATTTTTTAAAAAATCTGGAAATTGAAGTGCAGCTGTTGAGCACTACAAGCTATAGTATGTTACTCTGGACTGAATCGATGTGTTTTTAAATAAATGAAGGCTACAAAAAACCCGAAAGTCATTGCATTGACTTTATTATGAAAGCATGGCCAATTGAAGACACACAGCTATACACTCCAACCATGATGCTTTCATAAAACGTGTACATTATGCCTGCAATTGCATATGTAGAGGGGCGCAGGGGGATCTCCATGTTCACACCCTCCCTTAAATGATGAATAGCTTTATCCACTTACAATAAACACACAAATTCACTGCCTAGTGTTTACAGAGGATTTGGTGAATCAGTCAAGTCACTATTAACCTGTGTCTTTACCTGTGATGTGTTTGGTTTTGTATAAATATGTAAGTTATAGTTATTTTACTCACACAGCAAGGCATGCTACACCTCATATGTATCACACTAACTGACCTGATGGACCTACCAGTCCATGTCTGGCTGTGCAACCCGGTATCACGCGATTGCGTGCTCCTGCGCACGAACGTTAATCTATTGAAGCGTGTTCCAGAGAACGATAGTCCGACTTTTTGCGTGTTACACAGAACGAAATGTAAACCAATGCATTCTGAATGGGAGTGTTCTAAGACAATTAACGTGCTCCACAAAACGGTACGAGAGAGAGAAAGAGACAGAGGGAGGGACAGAGAGAGAGCGAGAGAGAGGCTTCAGAAAGGGTGTGCGCAGATAGTACAGTGCACCCTAGTTATGTTTATGCCAAAACCACCTACTTAACACCTGCTAAGTAGTTCCAGTCAGTGTTTAGATTCTCTGCCCGAGCCCGAGCCCGAGCCCGAGCCCGACGCGGGCCGGGTCGGGCCGATATTTCCCACCACTATACTCGGGCCGGCCCTTTGATCGAGCGTTTTTATTTTTATTTTACCATTGGTTTATTGGCCTAATCTGAGGAGAAATCTATGCCATGAACAGAAATATTATAGGCCTTTATTACACGGGTCTTCTCAATGCCGTGGAACGCTCCGTTCACTTGCATGGGTAGTAGTCCGGTGACTTGTCTACCCCAGCGTCTACCGTTGCTAAGCGACGTCACCGTCTTTGCGGACAAATTATTTCTCTGCTGATCAACACTACGAATGGCCAAAAGACTTGTATCCCCCCCCCCCTTAAATAAATACTATGGCAGAATTATTATTATTATTATTCTCATTCAACTTGAACATGTGTTTTTACAGTAGAGTGGTGGAGGGATGACGTATGTTGGCCAACCCGGAAGTGAGCGTCGCCCTGGATTCCCTCGACAAAAAGCCAACGGGTTTTGCCATTGGATTTTGGATTGTTATAAATTGAAACAATTTATCAAATAAATATTTGTGAGATGTCATTACTCATTTGTGAGATGAGTTTGCTTCCTATTTATGTCGAGTATACACCCCTACTGTCCACAAGCATCCCCCCCATATGGATTTGGAGAATTGTTGCCACGTCCCAGTGGTGGAGGTATCATATATATGAAAGAGGGCATTCAATTATACTATGATCAATTAGGAGGCCGAAGCCCTAAAGTAAGTGATGCAATAGGTGACTGAGGGTCAACATTTGAGAACCCCTTTTATCAAAGGGGGTCTCAAAGGACTCATGCGCTTCAACAGCGGCTGCAGCAGAAGTGTTGAGACGAAAGATGATAAAGACATTTATAGAATATTCCCATTCACTTGATTCTTCGCACGACCTGCAGGTTGGAGAGACTGAAATAACCCCCAAAATGAGTAATGTAAAAGCAGCCAAGTCCCACAAATTGCTTGAACTATTTATTTCATTCCATTGTTTCGTTGATATGCATTATTGAAAAGTTTCAAGCATATGGATTTAATGCAATATCCCCAAACAGTTCAAAATGGTACCATGACATGTCTTGTTTATTGTATTAACCAGTTCATTTCTCTTTTGTGAAAGTCACCAAAAGTCAAAAAAAGTTAAACGCAAGGTCACAGGCTAACAGTGGAGCCGTGTTGGGAACCAGCAGCCAAGAGCTTCCATGGAAACCTTCTACCCATGTTAAATAGATTTAGTTGGCAGTTCCTTTTCTGCCCATTCTTTTTTAAACTTGTGGAAGCACTTTGCAGTACTGGGAGACACCATTTCTAACGGCAATGGAGCTAGATTCTAAAAATATCAAAAGATGCCCGAAGCAAATACCTTTAACCCATAGTTGTGTTTTATCAAATTAAAAAATTTCAGAGTTTCATTGACCATAAATTGCGCAGAAATATTTTGCATACAAATCTTTAAATAGTTTAACCACATTAAGAAAAATACATTTGTTAATTTTTTTTATTAGTGAAGCCACAAGTTTTGCACATTATCCAAACAGAATACCTGAAATGTTGATATTTCAGCCCTTTCGGGTTAAAACAAGAGAAAAGGACAACCCAACAAGAGTGAAAAGTTTGGGTTAGGTGACCTATAGTTCAAAGATGTCCCTGGTCAGGTAGACTAAATAAAAGTGTATTCCCAATTGCTCCAGGACATTCGTGTAATTTACTTGTGAGCTCTCCCTCAAGCCTAGAGAGACATCAGTGTTGAACCACCAACTGAAAGAGGGTATTTGCCATTAGTATGAGTGACAACATTTCATGGCTATTAATTTAGTTCATTATATTTAGCCGATTTGAATAGACTTTTCTAGCAGGTGAGGCTGTCAAAGAACTAAATATGGAGCAACTACAAAAAGTAAATTTGCAGCATGACCAAATTATACAAAAAGTATAGGAACTGTTCTAGCACATATGTTTTAGAAGTCTTTTGATAGGCAGGGAATAATTGTCTTTGTCACCCTGTAGTCATGCCATCAAATCTGTTGGGCAAAGTACCGCTACTGATTAATCCAGTAGACTCACCAGTCAAGTCCCCCTAGTTAGAAAATGGAAGAAACCCAGTTAGTCAGGTTAATTATTCTGTTGTTACAAATGAAGACTAATACTTTCCACATATTGCGATCCAAGTTACTGGCTGCAGTCTTGGATTTTATAGTTCTATATGAATAGATTCAATTTACTAAACTATTAATCATGCTTCAGAAGAATTAACCTTTCTTGGATGGCAGATCTACCACAAGCCTCCATTGCCACAACCTCCAGATGGCTTACGACCTACGGCAACTCCTCGACTACTGCAAGCCAACAAATTGGCTCTTGCACACCCGACACGAATTTTGCTTTATTTTAGGTTTTCAAGCATCTTAAAATACCCAAATCATCGCTCCAATACACAAGTCAGCTAATGGCCTACAAGGAAATGCTGAAGCTAGGGTTAGTGATGGCGATAGAAATGGACAAGCTTGCGTGTACAAATATGCAACTAGAATTGCAAGGTTCACAGCCCAGTTGCATAAGTGGTCACAACCGTTGGATTGTAAGCAAAGGTAAAAAAAAAAAAAAAAAAAAAAAAAACTTCCCACAAACTAGTCAACATGGTCAATTGAAAGCCTGCACAAAACGACCCTGGAATAGTCAAATGCAGCTTTACTGCGGATGAATTACGCCAAATTGCATAAACATCCAATGGTAAACAGTATACAAATGCAATCAAGGTTGCACTCACACTAGGCCATCTGGCCGTGGCCGTCGCAACTGTAGCCTGGCCATGGTAGGCTCTTGTAAATACGCCATCACGTCGCTAGCATCCAAACAATTCTACCAAACCTTAACCAACTAGTGAAAAATGGAACAAAACTTTAGCACACACCCAGTGACTAATCACCTTGTCCAGGGGTGTTCCAACGTGGTTTACCAGAGGGCCTTGTGGACTTAAAGTAGGCCACACATTTCACAGACAGCACGGAATGACGTTAAACTAAGCTAATCTACAGGTTACTAGTGCTAGTGCAATAACATGAGCATTTTGCACAATATTTGTACTCCAATGCTACGTAAAGCAGGCTTCTTCAGAAACCCCTTAGCCTGCTACATTGAAGGGCAACTGTAACAAATCCTGACCAAGACCGAAAGATGGCTCTGG
Organism: Gadus chalcogrammus; assembly: GCF_026213295.1. NCBI lineage: Eukaryota > Metazoa > Chordata > Actinopteri > Gadiformes > Gadidae > Gadus > Gadus chalcogrammus. The sequence goes on from NC_079419.1 coordinate 4,853,439, forward strand.
AAGCCACTACGGCCCACGCAGCAGATTACTGCTTGGACCGTGGTGGCTTCCAGATCAACCCTTCGGTGGACCATTCATACACATGTATTCCGAGGACGTTTTGAAGACACTGGAGTCCCATGGCAATTATTTGAAGACTAAGTTGGTATGGGGGGGCCCAAAGGGGGCCCCCCCATAGATCTTGTCAGTCAGTCAGTCAACACCTGTTAAGAAAAACACACACACATCACAAGATACAAATCAGCAAAGCTAGGTTAACAAACAGCGGCAACATGCATGTCAAGGTGCAAAGAGCAGGGTTACTGATGGCTTGCGTCCGAGGAGACAGCCCAAAAACGTCAACATTTAATAAAGGAAAATTACTTTTACTCACTGCGGTGGTCTGTTTCGAAGTGCCATGCTGGTAGCAATATTGGTCTGGGCTGCTCAGTCAAATGCCCACAAAAACAAACACGCAACAACGCATGCTTCCAGTTTGTATAAAGTGACAATAGTGATCTGCAATCTAGATCGAAAACTTTCAACACTCCCTGAACTCAACCTCGATTGACACAGGCCGATGCAAAGTAAACCAAACCCATTGTGTTCACCTTTAATAAAGGGGTGCGTGACAGGTGATCTCAATAAGAGCTAATCAGAAAGAACACACTGTGATCGGCCATGAGTGAGACGTTCAAAACGAGAACGAGGATTTAACACCAGATGGAATTGTTAACATTCAAATTCAAATTTCTTTAATATTAGATAGGTTATGATATCAATGATTTGGGCTTTGAGTAGGCCTATATTTCTTAAATATATTTCTTAAATTTTTTCAGCCCTTCACCTTTTGATATGAAATCTATAATCTCAGCTTCTCTATAATTTGCCCAACACATTTTATTCTTATTCTTTATTTTGCCATTCATATTGAATCTTTACTGTGTTTTATTGTACAACACAATCATCAAATAATTATTGATAATACTCTCCCATTGTGTTGATATCCATCTCCTTGGCTGCATTAAGACGAGGCTCGGGTCAGAGCAAAGATCGGGATCCACACATGATAAGGGATAAAGTTATTTATTAGAATAAAGTAAGTATCATGAAATCTGTAAAGGGATTAGTGTAGCGTATGGAAGATTAGAAAATGTGCGATTATATGGTTTGGACAGAAAACCAGTACCAAAATCACAAGGACCGACCGAGCCAGAACGGAGGAAACTTACCCAGACATACAAAACAAATACTGGGAACAACAAACCATCTTTACCATGTTGGAAATAGGGTCAGGGTTGTTGCAACAAAATGCAACAAACCAAACCTGAACAGCAAACCAACATATGTGACCAACCAACTGAACTACTGACCAAACACACAATTCTTTCGACTAGCCTATGTATATGGGCAGTGGAAAGTGTGCTGTGGGGATGTTGAATAGTGTTAACATAAAACAAAACATGGAACCAATCCAAAGGTCCAAAACCTTAAGGAACCACCCTAAACAGAACCCAAGCCCACCTGCCTCTGTGGAAAGAGAGAGGGACTGGCTAAAGCCTGCGTGGCAGACCTGCACAGGTGCACCTCATCAGCTGACAAGCCTCTCAGCCCCGCCCACTGGCTACCTGTAGCAGGTAGGCAAACACAGAGGACCCAGCAGACGAAGGAGAGAGAGAGCAGTCACAGCTGTCACATCTGTTGCCTGAAGATTCTTTGTTTGTCTCCAACAAAACCTTCCAAACAGATGAATCATTGGCTCATCCCAGAAGTGTCAAATTACTTTTGTGTGTCAAAACGGGCAGGGTGGTCGTGGACTCCTGAAAAATACTATGGTTGTTTTGTGTGTAGAATAAAATGCCATTGTACATTTTAAAAAAAAAGGGAAGACTTTCACAATGCAGGATTCTGGGAATGCAGTGATGGAATCCCGATAACACCTGTTCCCTAATAAATGGGCTCAAGATTCTGAGTCTGCCTGCAAGAGGTTGTGTGTGTGCGTGTGTATGTGTGTGTGTGGTTGGGCTGTGAGAGGGGTTGGCACTGAGCGCAGATGTTTAATTTGGTTTCAAAGAACTAGACTATCAATAGGCCATCTACAAGAATAAAATGCAAGATATAGATACAATTGAAAGTAAATGTACCTTGATTTATCAATTTTGTTAAGAGTAAGAATACCATACATGGTAGGCTACTGAATCGGGAATCAAAATATAGTTGTTTCATTTATTTCAGATCACTATAGGCTTGACAATCTCTGGAAACTTCTTATCTAACATAAAGGTCTTCTTGATAAGGAAAGCACTTTCATAATGCTGATCTCTCAGTAAGTCAACGGTTAAAACGATTTCCAAAACAATGGCTAAATGTTTCCATAAATCCAGACACCATGATAGTCAACTAAAATAGCAGCCTACACCTCCACCTAGAGGCGGTAGATCGTAGATGGAACTCCGGTAGACTCGGAATCAACCAAAAGCAACACATGAATGTGCATTAATTTATTCCAACAAAACAATTAAACCAAAATACAAAAATCCGGTTAACGTTCCCTTCTTTTAGGAGGCTACATATCAAAATATGTAAAATAAAGTCCGCGCGTTTCATTTGGAGCTGGTGTATTTAGTGACCGCCTTGGTCCCCTCGGACACGGCGTGCTTTGCCAGCTCCCCGGGCAGCAGCAGCCTCACGGCGGTCTGCACCTCCCGGCTGGTGATGGTTGAGCGCTGGTTGTACTGCGCCAGGCGCGACGCCTCCGTGGCGATGCGCTCGAAGAGGTCGTTCACGAAGGAGTTCATGATGCTCATGGCTTTGCTCGAGATGCCAGTGTCGGGGTGGACCTGAAAGAAGGAGAGAAAAATAGTTTAGCAACATCTTTTTGTCAGACACACGTGTCTGACGACGTCACCACCCACCTGCTTCAAAACTTTGTAGATGTACATCGCGTAAGTCTCTCTCCTCTTGCCCCTTTTCTTTGCTTTCTTCTCCCCTCCTGCTCCTCCTCCGACGACCTTCACCTTCTTCTTCTTCTTTTGTACATCGTTAGCCATTATTGTGGCCTCATAAGAATGCGAATCGTCTGAGCGTTTATTCGACTTGCAGTGCCGTTTTGGAGGATAGTCCGTTTTTTCCTGAAGACGCACCTGTTTAATATCGATTAATGAGGTTTAATAATCAGCCCTTCATCTGACACATGTGTTGGCTGCGAGTACGCGTGGAGAGGAGACGCAGTGAAGCTTGAAGCGATGGGATTCACTCTGGGGCTATTGTGATGCATAATAGAAATACATATAATACAATGCAGAGTAACGTCCACTAGGTGTCTTGCTTGTACCAGTTATTGCCAACACAGCCAACCATATCCGCAGCGACCAACGTGCACATTATAATCTGTTAAGATCATACACTCTGAACAACACTGTGTTATATATCCTACGTATACACTCGTACTTATATACATCCAATGTTACAAATCGTTGCTCTCTGGGACACTTTGAATACATGGATATTTTTGGGATCATGACCTCCTACTTAATTCCCCAGAGACTGGTATGTTGTGTCTGACCCCGACATTTTTTAAACCCTGCCCCTCAACCCCATAGCATTTTTAACACATTATCTTGGATACAAATCCATGCAACCAATGCTGTTGCTAGACTAATGAGTGTGTCTGTCCTTGCTGGCAGATGGAGGGATCTTATCTGTTTAATAGATGAGCAGCAATCTGCCATTGCAGAAGTTGACGGATCTTAGTCTAGTCATTGTACAGCCTTTTATGTCCAATATCGTCCCTTTCGGAGGATATTGGAGTTCACATTTATTCATCCACGTTCATTGTCCTCAAAAAAAAACCTGCGTAATTTGGAGTTAAACATCCACATATCGTTCTAGTGAATTCTGCTATTAATTATAATAAACTGATTACCAAAAACAGGACAACATTATTACATTTCTTGGGCACTTTTGATCCAATTTAAAGTGTGTCGGAGTAATCATGGCTGTACGGTCGACATGCTTTGTGCTAGTCTCTCTAGTTTGATCGCACCCTCCTCCTCATCATCACATCAAGCTGAACAATTCGTTCCACAAAGACGCATCCAAGGCCCACTGAACCGATTTGTTACCTGCATGCTCTGAGCTGTATAGCACACATCTGTAGACTCCTCCCCCTTGCGTCCAAGGCAGAATCTTCCCCCTCAGTTGTTATTCTTTTGATTGGAACAAATATTAAGATAAGTGCATGCTCACATTTTATGCCACTATCAAGGTAACGTTTCATCAATTCTATTATCTCAGGGTCAGGGAATGTGTTAACCTAACAATCGTTAGTACTTGGCACTTTGTTCTATGAACATCTTTACTGTACCAACAGCGATATATTATTGTTATGACAAATGTACTCATTGTAAGTCGCTTTGGATAAAAGCGTCTGCTTAATGTAAAAGTGAATGTAAATCTAGGCAGAGCTTGGTAATAAAGTAAACTAAGGGTGGTAGTGTTGTTTTGCTCTGAATCCCAAACCCTTGTGGTTCCATTCCATTGTTAAGGACCAATTATAATGTGTGTTTACGTTTACAGATTACAGGACAGGTGTGGTGAGGGGCGGGCCCTCATGGTGTTATCAGCCAGCAGGTAAGGTTCACACCTGATGGGTCTCCATGCACTCTGAACACACTTCTCCCCTTCGTTTCGATGATTTCCTTATTGAAGGGGTTTCATTGGGGTTCACAGGGGTTTCATTGAGAGAATGGATGAGTCTTGCCTTTTTCAATAGTTTAGTACAATCTACTGTTTCATAGCATTGTGTTGCCTATATTGTGATGACTGTGTGCTCTTGAAATGGGATTTCAGATTTCGGTCACTATGACAACATAAATACAGTTTGTGGACACCTTCTTCTCCTGTGTTCCAAGTCTGAATCTGAAGTATTTAAGGTTGAAAAGACTTCACTGTTCCCATATGCCTTATTTCTTGGTAACTGATTACATTTGCATACTACCCATAGCGCCACCATTTTAAACTTCATATAAAGAAAGGAATTAATGAAATAAACACATAACCTTACCCTGCAACAAATGTCATCAAACAAAAGGATGAGAAATGAAATATAATAATTTTAAATATGGAATAAAATGAACACACGGTTAGCACTTAACAGACCTGGGCAGATTGAAAAGATATCACCATGGATTTTCCTTTTTAACAGGATGACGTGGAATGTTAAATATTCAAATCAAATGAAAGTTAAATCGAGACATGGCAGGTGATTCATACAATGGTTGATACAATGTGCGCTTGCGGCGGTTCTAATCACAATAATTAATATGTAAAGGAGACCTGTTTCGTTAAACAGTTCAGATCCATCAGCACACTTGTCAAGATGAGACAGTTAAGGAATGATGTATAGCCAGAGTGAAAGGTTGTGGGGCTTTCTCTAAGAATTAGCCGGATTAATCCACAACGCGAGCGTAGTGTCGACCAGTACCAGGACTACTGGGATATGTATGTCCAGAACACTAGTAATTCACTAGTAATGTTCTTTTTCCAAAGGAATCTATAGATAAAATGGCCTTTTATATGCTAAAAGGTAATGTACATACTAGCATCAGAGCAACCCGCTTTATTCCACTAATAGTCCAGGTTCAAAAGCATACATTGTCCAGGTTATTCTCTGTAATAAATTAATTAATGCATCGACTGAACCCAGCTGCCCGATTGTATATTCAGAGCCACTGGTTAAAGTCACATTACAAATACAATAAAGACAGGGAACTAGTGTAGAAAGGAAGCATGGAGCGTCTCAAATAGCTCTTCCACCACCTCCTCCTTATTAATATTCACTGCATTATGCGGCACATTCTACCATCCACTTGAAAGCCAATTACGGTTGAGGAGCCTAGCACTTCCAACCTCCATTTTGCTACAACAGGCATGCCGGCTTGTGTACCCTCAGTTATGTTTCCAAAGGCTAATAGATTTTGCAAAAGCAACATCCACGGCATGCAAATAATTACACCGCGTGTGAACGTTAAAACTATTGACGTTCTGTTTGTGAACATCGGGGCATAATTACAGATGCAAATGTATGCAGAAAGCAGGACGACTTTATTTATTATCCCCTAACGCTAGATATCAAGATGTGTGTGTTTGCATGTGTGGCATTCAATCTAAACATACTCTCGCTCTGTCTTCACGCGGTGAACATCCAATGTCTGCCCGGCCTTAAGGTAGGCCTTCGTGTTCCTGTCACTCTGGTAAACTGACAGTTTGGGCTTTTTCCCTTCATGCAGAGCAGATGAAAGGGCCCTTCCAAACAGCTCGGCGCTAACCTCTGTTGCCAGCTGTGTACTTTGATAACGACGTACAAACACGGGGTCTGTCTACACGCTTGGCTCCTGGTCCCTTTTTAGCAACGCTATTCCCCTCGCTATTCCCCTCAGTCTCCAGCAGCAGGGCTGTGGTTCTGCACGCTCGCCCGCACCAGTTCTGTTTATCGTAAATAAAGTAGCAGCTATGCTACCACTGCCTAATCCATCCCTCAACTGCCATTTTTAAGCAATAGACTTCTTATTCAACCTCTTTAGCTTGCGATACAAAAACAATCATTGTCAGCTCTGACTGCTTTGCCTGTTATGTTGTGCATTTGACAAATACAATTACTTGAACTTGAAGTGACTATTTGTAGAAATACAAATAAAGCGTTATGAAGCGATATACAACCTTCTGCCACGGTCTCACATATTGCGTTGTGTGAACCTCCCAAACGTCTTCCATCACTGTTTTGTGACCGTGGCAGGTTTATCGGCACTCGGACTGACTGATAGGACTGAAAAGCTGTGTTAAATAAGTCTCTGGATGGTAATGAAGTTCTTACTGAAACCTGGATAAATGTGTGTTTTGCAATGAGTGAGGTTAGTGAAAGACAACAGAAAGTCATTGTTTCTTTTCTTTTTTTTTAGTGTTTAGTGTTTTTTTTAGTGTTTTGTTAGTGCGAGTTGTGGAATTTACATTTGAACATTTACAAAATGTACATTTACAAAAAAGTCTCCAGAATCTTCATTGGCCGAAGACATTGTGACACACAGATCTAAAATCACAACCGAATATTGCTCCAGCCATTGCGGTCCCATTCTCCTCTGCAAAGGTTTTTCCAATTGGATTTCTGCAGCGACATTCTGTGTTCGACATGGCTTTCTCTGAGAACTTGAAGGATGAGCCAGTATTTTGAGTTTCGTCTCAATCGTGATAGACTGTACTGTTGGTGGTGGGTAATGGTTGCTATGCTGTGCACTTGGTAACCAGGGCAAAATATTGATTTAATCCTCCAGGGTTGCGGTCATATCCTTGGAAATTCACCTATTGTTATGCTAATGCAGTCTCCCGGAGGTAGCCAATGAGGGATGTTCTCTCTCTTTGCGAATCAGAGAAATGAAAGGGTTAGCTTGGCGTCATGTGGTGAACTTTTAACCCCAATAAAAACAACAAGCGCTCGGTTGGTCAAGCATGAAACACAGCGTTTCTCTACTGACAACCGTGGAGCCGGAGCCAGGGAAGCAGCACGCTTTGGGTATTACTCTACGGCGAACATGCAGGTATTAATTAATATGTTCACTACCCAAATACACCAAGAATTTAATAATCATCCCCATTGTTTTTGCTAGTGTTTTTATTATGACTTAATTATGATTATACAACGTAAATAGATTCACCCATACATGCCTACACTTGACACACATTTGTATTATATTTATTCCTTTATTTATTTTTTTACAATACTTTGGTTTAAAAAGCACATCATGTAATTGTTCCTTTGTTCTAATTTAGAGCACAACCTGTGGCATCGGTGTTCTCCCGCGGTATCGCAGATCTCATCGATCGAACACGGTGTTGGAGGGTCTTAGAGAATGCTAACTCAATGAAAGGCGCTGTGTTCAGATTGAGTGACTTCCACGGTGAGCCCAGCCACACTGCGAAGGAACCGCTCAGCAGTGGGATGGTTCCTGACTACTAAAGAGGGGAGAGGGAGAGAGGGAGGGAGGGAGGGAGAGAGAGAGAGAGAGAGAGAGAGAGAGAGAGAGAGAGAGAGAGAGGAGAGAGAGAGGAGAGAGAGGAGAGAGAGAGAGAGAGAGAGAGAGAGAGAGAGAGAGAGAGAGAGAGAGAGAGAGAGAGAGAGAGAGAGAGAGAGAGAGCGCGAGCTTGCGAGGGAGAGGGGCACAGCTCCAGACGGCAGAGTGTGATTCTGTACTTGTAGAGGAGAGACATCACGCTGGACAGCTCCCAGGCAGCCTGGGTTTCCTGCGGGCTGGAGGTAGCCCTAACTCAACAAGAGGTGCTCGGGCGTGTTAATTGCTGATCGCCGCTAACGAGGAAGTGGTTGGAGATTCTGGCTGAAGCTGTGTGAGACCCCCTGCCCCCCCCCCCCCCCCCCAAACAACAGTGGACAGCTGGTCGGAGGTCTCTGACCCCCCCCTCCCCTTCCAACCCCCCACCGCCCCAGACCACCACCCTTTTCATTCCCATTCTGGAAGACGGGAGAGGAGCCGGCGAGAACGGGAGGAGGAGGAGGAGGAGGAGAAGGTGGCAGCAACCAGCGACCAGTGAGCCGTTTCTCCCTGTTATTACCTCCATTCACAAATCCACTGCGTCCTATTGTACCGGCGATGTAGAGTCGTCGCGGCGACCAGAGGAGGACGGGTCCCATTGACGGCCGTGGCTCAGTCCCTCTCTCTCTCCCTTTCTCCAGACGCTAGCCCTTTTCATCGCATTCCCCGGCTTTTTCCCTGATTCTCTCCCGCGCCACGTCTCCGCTTTTCCTTCCTTTTTCTGCTCCTGTTGGTTGTGCCTTTGTCCCTTTTTTACGCCACCGAGGACTCAGAAGGCAGTGGGCTTTGGCCGGGAGTGGGTGTGTCGTTTGTGGAGCCTGTCATTGTGTTTGGTTCTGCTACAAAGGACAGCGGAGTGCGGAGCGACGAGGAGAGCACCAGAGATAATAGGAGGGGAGGCTGAATGGTAGAGAGGACGAAGGAGCAGGAGGAGGAGGAGGAGGAGGAGGAGGAGAAGGGGGGAGAGCATGGGACCACAGGAACAATCTCTGGAAGGTGAATTGTGATAAAGGGAAAATGATGACAGAGATTGACGGCACCTTGGAGACATCTGCTCCTTCCAGCGAGTGACACTTCTTGGGAGACGTGCTGTTGCTAAGCAAAGGGGGTCCGAGCCGAAGTTGTGGTTGTTGATTTGTGATCAGGAGTCGTCCCCTTAACTGCCGCCACCATGAAGGGGGACTCCGAGGAGAGCATCGAGAGCACCAAGCCCTCCAACCTGCAAGCCTTCGCAAACATCTCCACCCTCCATGGCATGAGCCACATCTTCGCCTACGGGCACATGACGTTCCGCCGGTTCCTCTGGACGCTCTCCTTCCTGGGCTCGTTGAGCCTGCTGCTACTGGTGTGCATGGACCGCGTGACGTACTACTTTGAGTACCCCCACATCACCAAGCTGGACGAGGTGGCGGCGCCCAACCTCACCTTCCCCGCCGTCACCTTCTGCAACCTCAACGAGTTTCGCTTCTCGCAGATCACCAAGAACGACCTCTACCACGTCGGCGAGCTGCTGTCGCTGCTCAACAGCAACTACCAGATCGCCAACACGCACTTGGCGGAGCCCGAGGTGCTGGCCTCCCTCAAGGATAAGGCCAACTTCCAGAACTTCAAGCCCAAGCTGTTCAACATGACCGACTTCTACAACCGCACGGGGCACGACATCAGCGACATGCTCCTGCAGTGCACCTTCCGTGGCGAGGACTGCCATCCGAGTAACTTCACCACGGTGAGTGTCTCCTGGTCGTCACTGACTGCTGCTGTGTGCATGGCCAGGCCTGAAGGTGAGCCGGGTGGGTGGAAGCCATGGAGGTTTATGTGTTAAAGACAAAACAGTCTGGGAAGGATAATGCCCTGATGTGATGGTCAAATATATTCAATGCTTGGATTCATCCTGTAGTCAGTGTGATGATTGTTGCTTTGTGATGCTGTTGTGTTAAGAGAAGCTCCAACGTGCTGAGTTTCTTGATTTGATTCATAGTTTGGTTCTTTTTTTTATTTTACTGTGAATTGTAACATTTGGAAACGACATTGTTATTTACACTCATAGCTGACTTGTGTGTGCGATCAAAATGCAAACCAAAGGAAGTCAACTGAAGTATATCTACTGCGGGTCATAGCAACAATTATTTGTCCCTGATGCAAACACACCTGTCTGTGCCTTTGTAGCTATGCTAAGGCTTCTAATGGGTACTAGCTTCTTGTAAGCTGGCTTCAACAGATTCCTGCTATGAAATTCCAATGTTTTGTTAGAAACTATACTCAATAGCAATGCAATAGCGGGAAATATTATTGATCAACACATTCCAGACTTTTTCCAACCAGATGTGTTGCTCTATCCTTCCTTATATATATATATATATACATATATATATATATGCATATATATATATATATATATATATATATATATATATATCTCTATATATATCTCTATAACTCTATATCTCCATATATATATTATCTTTGAGTTGCATATGAATGAGTCTGCTCAGTTGTGGCACAAAGTGCAGTGCAGGGAATTTCGAGTGCATGCAGCAATTTGCTGACGCTGATAAATAGCTTTTCAGACTTTTCTGAATTAATTCCTAGATGGGGGTTTTGTATGTTGCAGTTTTCTATCAGTGAGGAGCAGTCATGCGTGGAGAAGGTAGTTGGTGGAGGATGGTGTTGGTTGACTCCATCCAAGCACAATTTTTTTAAATGTATTTTATACGTTTGCATTGAGATTTTGAACTTCCTCGTGGTTTACATGGTGAGACAATATTAACTTCAACTGAAAAACCGAACAGAGCTTGGATATAGTTTCATGGTACTTAATAAAAATGTATGTTTGTACTATATGTTTAATGCCATAACCAGGAGGTAAAATGAATACTATATAATTAATTTTGATCTTCCGAAATCATTATGTTTATGCATTTGATTCCCTCTTGCTTTCAGGCAGATCTTGATATTTTGAATTTGCGACTTCAGATCTAAATAATCTCATTATGCATGCATAAATTACACACCTCTTTCAAATAATCCCCAGCTATCCTTAATTATCTGCTTTTAGATAAGTTATTTCTAAATAAGAGCATGCGTGAAGTTTTGCTTGCGGCTTGATTGTGAAGTCCTGTTTTGTAGCCTAAATAAAACTGCCCTGTCAATTTTGCTATTATATTGGAACCGATATTTATACTGTGGTGGTGTTTTGATTGACTAAGTAGGCACTCAACTCGCCATAATGCATTGGGACTACAGTGGGCAAAAATGTGCTCTTCAGGAGATAGATAACGACAGTGTGCCATACCCCACCAACAGATTGTTGGTGCCTGTATCTGGCCAGGCTGTTTTACACGGCTGACTGGGAACATTGACATCAACTCGTGGACTGCTTTAGTTCCCAGCTTTTTGTATTGAAAATAAATGGAAATACATATGCATGTTTACTACTCACAAAATAATACTTATTGATGTTTACAAAGGCCTGTATGACATTATGGTACAGTTCACCTTCCTAACTATAGAAGTTGAATGTAAAAAATGTAATTTCTATTTTTTTCTTACAAAATGTTCAAATGGTAAATGTATGTTAGAAAACAATTTAAGTCATTTCCAGTCATTTCAATGTGTCTCAATGAATGCATAAGTGCAGATTGACAACACAAACAATTATGGGAGTGATAAACGTTAACAGAAAAACAATTAGCATGAAACGCTGTGCAGTTTGTTGGTTTCTGTTAGGCGGCTCACGTTCCTCTTTGACACAATCAGTTATTCGTAGCGTCAACAATGTCTTTGTAGACTAATGTCATAAGTTGTACGTAAAGTCACTGCAGAACTTCACCTTTTGAACGGCATGTCAAATTTAGTTTGCACCACCTGAACGGTGATGATTCTTCTGAAATTAAATGAATGGATTTGTCTGCCAGACAAAGTATATATTCTGACACCTCAAATGAGAGGAGAAACGACAGCATTGCAGACTGTTGAGAGTCTGCATTTGAAGTTGACTTGAAGTTGTCAAAATGGCGGCGCTTTCAAAGCGGTGAGCTTATGGTCCATGTCAGCGTTTAGGCAAAGCTGTTTCTAGTGATATCAGCCCCAGCAGAACGCTGAGGTCCTGTGTCAGTGTGCTGCCATGTTTTCATTTCTGCTGATCAACATAAACTTTTGACTTACTTTAAAAGTCACAAGAGAACACCAATACAATTTCCAAGGTTCTTTTTGATAATCGTTTTATTTGTAGTAACCTTGGGTTATTTTGGGAGTGGGTTCTTTTTCAATTGAGAGATATAATATCTTCACATTAACATTTAGAGATGTAACGTTTGCACATAATCACTGTAATTATGACACATGAGTCCAGATTAAATCATTTTAATACCAGCGTTTTCGATGATACCGTTTATCCGAGTTAATGTAAAATCGCATTTAACTGGCTTTGCTGATAATGACTGTAATCTAGACTTTCACCAGTCCTTGGCATTTTATAGTCGTTAATGATGGCTTGTGAAATAGTAACATGTGAGGGCTTATTGGCCCAGCATCGCTCTCTAAACAGAACCTCATTCAACACGTGTGTTTGGAAGGGGGCGGGAGGAAGGGGTTCGGATGCACAATCATAGGCCTACTGAACTTCAGCGCTTTAGAGGTGAATTGGCTTTCATCCTCTCGTCTAAATGACAGTGGCTGCATGAGTCCCGGTTGAGTGGCTTCTTGTTGCTCACGGATTTTAAGTTGGCAACTCTTGGAAATAAACGTTGTAGAACAGCAATTCTGAATCTCGAGGGGAATAACGGTTATTCCCGTGGGTCTTCAAATGACTTGCAACCTGCTGCTGCCGCTACTGCCTACCAAGGGGACAATAAAAATGCTGCATTCTCTGCTTCCTATGAATTGAAAATGGCGTCTTCTTGTGTTCTTCTCGTTTGTTGCCACAGTATTTACCTTGGGAGATAATGCAGGAAAACGTGTTTGGAATAATGATCATGTCCTAATTATAAAGAAATGTAATGATCTGATTCAGAAGTAGCCTGAAATGATTGAACTTTCTTTCTAGTTGAAGACGAGCGAGCAGATGGTATATTACGTTTTCCTATGTAAACGACACAAGCATCGTGTTCTTAAGTGCTTTGTTACTTTTTATCTTGCGCATGATTGCGTTTTCCATTGAAGTATTGTCAGAACATGGGAACACACACGCACACGCCTCCTGGTTAATCGATTTGTGTCCCCCTCATGTTCAGAGCCTACAGTATTCCCTGTGTGTTTTGCCGAGGGAGCCCGGTGACTAATTACCAGAGCTTCAAAGACCGCCACTTTCCAGCGTCGTAGACTTTATTCCAGCACATAGCTAATCACGCAGGTCGAGTTGTGCAGAACTAATTTTACCTGTCAGTGCCCTGATTGCGCTGTGTCATAACTGTGACTGTGGTGGTGAAAGCCATTTGCATTTGTGTGCGTCGATGCTGTTGGTTCCCGTCCCTCATGTCCTGCTGCTGCGCTTGCCGTACTGTTTATCACAAAGGTTAAGTGTTATCCATTTGTTTTTAAGAGAAGCAGAATTTGTAATCGGTCAACACACTGGTACAATAGTTATGTCCACTATTGTGGGTGTGTGTGTGAATTTTAGTGTTTCAGTGTCAAGCAAACATTTATAAAACATCGGATCATAATTGTTATTATTCTAGCCAGTTTTTCTGTTGTTTTTTGCTACTTTAATATGTCCTTTAACAATTATAGGCCAATACATTTATCAAAAAAGACATAATTATGAATTCACTGTGTTTTAAAGTACATCCCATTAACTTGCATCACTGTTATTAGCCAACTTCTACAGAAGTTCACCACAGAAGAAATCTGCAAACTCTTCAGCATAAACTCTGCTTTTTGTTTTGCCTACGTTAGCCCCATAGTATCTTCAGTCAAACAAATGGCCAATGGCACCATCCTTCCCTAAAAACAATTCCCGTTGACACCTGAATTGGATTTAGTGAAGCAGTGGAAGATGTTTGATGACGGTGAATGTACTGCGCTTTATCCAAAAAAAACATGGACATTTTGCATTGCACTAGAAACACCTTGTCTGCTCAGTAACCGTCACAACGTAGCATACGTCGCGGTCTCACCCCGGGTAACACTGCCTACATCGGCCTTACAGAAACCATCGTTCCTGTCCCCACATTACTGCTCTATTCTCTGTGCCTTCAGGGTTTAATTTAAATAGTGTGATGGGCTAATATTGGAGAAACACAGGCCGTGTATTACATTACATGCAGCATGTTCATTCCTGTTATCTCACGCATCTTTTGTTGGTTGTTAGTCAATTAGAGGGATCTTTAATCTAAAGAATGATATGTTAAATATATACAGTAATATATAACGGGAGGCATGAAACAGAATAATCTGTGTTCTTTGAGGACACAGTCGAGCAGTCTTAATTAGCTCTTTGCATGCTTTCTTGCCAATGGCTTTGTTCTGTTTGGTCTCTGTTTAAAGCTTTAATACACCTTTTAAGTTCAGCTGAAAAATGGCTGCATTAAATGTTCTGATGATGAGGATGACCTGACCCTGGATGCATTGGTTTATAATGGGCACGCTTCTCTCCTGTGCGCGAGTAGACAGGCCTGCCGCCTTGGTCAGGTCTGTTGCCATGGTATTCCCGTCGGAGGCATGGTTCGACCGGCTGTGCACCGCATGTATGTAGTAAATACATCCATAAGGAAGGTGCAGTTCAGTGCTGGACCACATGATCATGTCTTGTATCATCCTTACTGAGATATCACCGAGTCATCACTGATGTTTTTGACACGATCATATCTACATGTGTAATGATTGCACAATAACTCCTGTATACCGTAAAAATTGTTGAAAATGATAATTGCATTGATAGTTCAGTTTAATAGAAGCATTCTGTTTTTGTCTGCCTGTGCAACCAGATCATGTAAATAATAGGACTTAATCGCAGGCGTTGCATTGATTTAGAGTCTGTTCGATTGGAGTTGTCTCACAGCCGACACATTCCATGAACCACCATTCAACCCAGAAACAGGCTAGCTCTAGGACAGATGAGATACCTTTGAATTGTTTGGCTGGCTGCTGAAGATGCGAATGTGCAAAGAAGCAAGCCGGTCCCCTCTACCTTGGTCTCGTACACTTTCTGAGTAGCAGCGGTCGTAGCATTGGAGAATGCGAGCAGTGCCTTGCTCAAAGAGGCTGCCCCACCACAGATGTGCCGGGGCCACGACGTGGGGGATTTGTCAACCATCTCTGAAAAGTCTCACAGTAAGATTCTTGTAAACGAAGAGAGAGGTATGGACTGGACAGCGTTTTTCAACATACCAGTTGTAGTTGAGCAGTTTATTGATAACTTTATCAAAATCAATATTGATCAACATTTTCTATAGATATGCCCGGGTTATTTGAAGCTACAAGCTAGTTGAAATGCCACACAAAGCGACTTCCACACTTGAAAATTAGCTGCTTTTTGTCCACAAAGCAATTGCAATTGCTATTAGGGCTTTTAGCAGACACTTTTATCCAAAGCGACAATGTGTGTCCACATTGACACACCGACGGCAGAGTCAACCATGCAAGGCGACAGCCAGCTCGTCAGGAGCAGTTAGGGTTAAGTGTCTTGCTCAGGGACACATCAACACTCTGGGGATCGAACTAGCAACCTTTCGGACACAGGACTACTGCTCTACTTCCTGAGTTAAGCCGACACTGTTCAAGTGTTGAAAGCGACTTCAACACTTGAAAATTAGCGGCTTTTTGTCCATTAACAAGTGAATCAACATAGCTTAAAATAGCTTTATTTCAAAATGTTAATCACATAATTTATGTCTAAGACACACATATACATTTGAATACTGCACAAATGTACAAAATCTACTCCGTTCAACTGCTTCAAAGCCTGCTTTGAAGTCAAAGACGCAAGCCCAAAATATTATCTTGTCTTATCGTTTGTCAGCATATGGAAAATGCTTACCAAGACTGTATCATGAGTTTGCGATAGAACAGGTTTCATCGTGTGTTTCAGATGAAAAAGTTGATGATTTTGTGTCATTGGTTGTGTGTGTTCACTAGTGCCAAGGAGTTCAAAAGCAGACAACAACACAGTCACAACATAGAGATGGACAATGAGATGAGCCTGGAGAAATGTCCACTAACATTAAAAAATTCATTTTGCAGCTTGTTAGGATTGCCGTCGAAGAAGTTCATTCCTCTCGTTCCGGGGAGATGATGTTAAATAAGTGAGTATGAGTGTTGCTGAGTGTGAGTAATTGTGCAGCTATAGGCCTACAGCTGTATAGCAGAAAAGACAGCCACTTAATCCACATCAGCAGTTGAAGTGGTTGCCTTTTTATTCTATACCTAAGCCAAATATTACTTCACAAAATCAATTTTATCTTGATTGATATCTCGTAGAGAGGAGACTGCTGCCTCATCGCCAGCACATGCATGAATTAATGCAACTCTACATACTTTAATGTGAATCCGGCAGACAGATTTCCATGCACCCCTGGCCTGTGCTTCATTATCCCGGTCCTGAGCGATGAGGTTCTGCACCACTTTGATACCAGCCTCGCTCAGCTTTGTTACTTTACATGTCCGGTGTTAACCTTTTGGTTCAATTTCATTTATTCTGATCATCATTCCTGAAACACTGTCAAACGACTGAACAGACCCACTGTTTGTAAAGACAAACACTGCACTCTCCATAAATGACTTGGTTTTGGGACGATAAGCGAGCAAGCGCATTGGCATGCATAAGAGGTACTGCATTACAAAACATATATAGGGGGGGGTGTAGAATGATGCAGAAGGGGCCAAACTCCAGGTCCACACTGCGTCCGCTCCAACACCTCCGCGGCTCCGCCTCCCCCACACCTGCAGAGTGAGTAACTATAGGACCGACCCAAACAACATAGCACAAAGCAGGGAATAAAGCTGCTCAAGTCAACACTGGCTTGTTTCTAATACCATGATGTTTACACCTCAGGAAATGTATACACATCTTTTAGGAGGGAGGAAAGAAAATACCGTACGCCACAAGTTATTGAGTAAGTGCACAAGAATTGAACCGAGTTATTAACTGGGTGGAATTATTAGCATACCATACAGTGTACTGCTACTTGTAAACCAACAGCAGGCAAAACTAGATTACCTTTTCTGAGAGAATAAATGTGAGCTTTTATCAATTTTGATTCAAAGCAATAACATCTTACTACGTGTGTGACATCAATAACACCCAGCTTAGTTTATAAAGCAATAACATTCTACTACTTTATCACAGCAATAACATCCTACATTTTGTGGTGATATTTGGTAATCCACTCCCACATTGCCTTTTGTCTTTGCCCTAGCATTATCTTATCTTATCATCATTGTTTGGGTTTGATCAAAAACGTTTTCCCTTCTACTTCCATGAAGCCGATACCATATTCCTGCCCTTCTGTGAATAAATATTGATGTGCGGCTATGTGTTCTTCTGATTGGTAGATAGTAAGAAACTATCCACCTGATGGAGTTTAAAAGAGACAGAGATTTAAAATAGAAATGTGATCACAGGGAGACAGGATGTGCGCAGCTCATTTGTCTTTCTCAGACAGCACACAAAATATATTGCTCACTGAATTGCAGATTTTGCCAAATTCGAATGTAATCATACCAAAAAGAACATGACTACTGAATCTTTAATCTCTCCTGACTTTTAATTCTCTTAAAGGCACATACCTCCATCGCGCCGGTCTCCCCAGGGGCTCATTACCACTCCGAACCCGAGGATATAAAATAATTGCTTCACTAGAGATGCAGGCCTCTCCAGTGTCACGTCTCTGAATTCGAGTGTGTTTGCCACAAAGTGTCTGCATCCATTTTGTCAAGGTACTTGGCTATCACAGCATGGACACACTTTACTTGGCAAGTCCGGATTTGACATTCAGACAGTCCTTCCAAAGTGTGACACGAGTCCCTCGTTGTCATGGATATTCAGATCTGGCCAGCGCTGGGTTGTTGTGTCTGCATCCCGCAGTAATTGAAAGACACAATGGTTGTCATTTATTGATGGATCTGATTCTGAAGCCTTAAATGCCACCAGGGAGTTTCAGCGAAGGCCAAAATCAGAAGCGGACGTTGTTGTCATTGAGGAAAAATAAGATGTGAGCCCATTAAATGTGGGTTACCAATATTGGCTTAAATTAAGAGAACTCAACAATGAGTCCAATAACGCCTTCCTCAGGAAATTGCATAATTCGTATGTGAAGGTTCATCTTGTATGTTTCAAGAAGAAAATGCTTTAATCAAATAGATCACATTGGCAGATTATGATTATGGAACGTAAAAAGCACTCTGATTGGCTTAGGATATAGCCAATGAGGCACAGTGATTAAGCAGCATTCCGAGAGTAGAGTTTGGTTAGATATCATAATTTGACCAAAATATGACTCTTGAAATCCTTGCATTGCTATTGGACAAGACCAAAGTATGGTAAGAGAAGACCACGCGTCTCTGCCAGGCGGCTGTGGGTTCACGGTGTTCAAACCCACAACCAGCAGCCAGTCGCACACAAATGCAATCAGGCAGTCAGCAAGTCACTCTCATTTCTGGTGGGGGGGGGGGGGGGGATTGTGTTTTTCCTCTACTTCTTCTGGTAATGACCTTACCTGGAATGAGCTGTTGTTCTGAACTGACGTGAGGAGTAGGAGGAGGAGTGGTGACTCATCTCGTTTGCATTTCCTGTAACCGCGCTTATCTCCCAGTGTGTGTCTATTCCAGCGGCACAATGTGTTCCTGCCTGTCATCCGCCTCCCCCTCTGTAGCTGTAGGATGCTAAGCCCGTAGCGCCGCCGCCTCACCCCTTAGCCCGCCACAATGGAGGGCTTAGTCAGACTTGTGTTGAATTGTATTGCATATGTTAACGTCTTGATCAGTTGAGGAGCGAAAAAGACAAAACTGTAAGCTGCAGAATAAAACGCACAACACGTCTTCTGGGGAAGGTTTGGCTGCTTTATAGTGCGAGAATGACTCCAGCAGAGATGGAGTTCTTTCTGGCATGGGGAGTTCGTCTGGCAGGGAGTTCTTCTGCATCTGCTGTGTCCCCTTATTTTTCCTTCGCGTTTTTATTCCTTGCCAATAAAGGAGGAAGCACATTTGTACGTTCCCCCGCAGAGTCCTACCCAGGAGAGCCCCCCCGCTTCCTCTCAGTCTCTACCCTTGTTTTCCTCTTATCTGGAGATGAGCGTTATTAGGAGCCCTGACGCGCAGCAGCCAATTGGGAGTCCTGCTTTTTAAAGGCACTAGAGTCCAAACATGCAGAGCAGAGGTTCCTCATGAGAAGAACGCTGCTCTCGGTAGGAGTTCTAACTGTCTGGCCCTCTCTCTCTCTCTCTCTCTCTCTCTCTCTCTGTCTCTCTGTCTCTCTGTCTCTCTGTCTCTCTCTCTCTCTCTCTCTCTCTCTCTCTCTCTCTCTCTCTCTCTCTCTCTCTCTCTCTCTCTCTCTCTCTCTCTCTCTCTCGTTTGTGAGATTTTTTTCGAGACACATTCAGCTGTCTGCGAGTTTTAGTATTATGTGCGTCTCACTCTTTTTTTTGTAAGGTTTCTTGAGTCCATACCGCAGATGAACTTCTTCAGACACACTCCTCCTGGCTGGATTGTGCGGAGGCTGGGTCGACGGTGGGTCTTTGTTTCGCTGCCTCTGCGTGGTCAGGCCTGCAGGCCCCCAGGCGGAGGCCTTGCTCTCCCTCTGCATATACATTCGAGGAGATAGCCTGGATCCCCACTGTAGTTAGCTCGCCCCGCTGCTCCGCTCTGATCCCAGACCCCACACAAGGGAGCTGATGCCTTAACTGTGTTTCGAAGCCCAATCCGACGTTAGGGGATGCTTCAACCTAATCTGCATCCTCGGGGCTAAGAATAAATGACGACCAACATCGTTTGCTGATGTGGAACCATTGTAAGCAAATGAAAGATCATTTCTTTGACACACACACAACTGTTGTCATGGAGATGTTTCATTTGCGGGGAGAAGGGTCTGTTCACTGTCGTTCCGTATTGTGCCACGCGTGGCTATACATCTCTTGTTCCCATTATGAGACGATTTGAGTGAGGACCTCCATGAACTCCAGATATCTAAACCATTGTGTTCTCAACGGAACAATGTATGATCGACAACCTTGCAAGACAAAGGGTGTTTCTATTCTCAGAATCTTTAAAGCAAATGAATGATCTACGCATTTATTCTCCTTATTTGAACAATGCATTGTTAGTGCGTGCTTCACCGATCTTCATGTATCATGATGCTCGTAACAGTGCAGTGGTGGTCCTATCTGTGTGAGGGTTTTCTGTCCAGGTTGTCTCGTATAAACTCTGCCAGCGCAGAAGCACACAAACGATTTAGGAAGGGGAATAAAAGTTCAACTAAGACCCTTTCATTATCATAATGAAGTCATTATGGTTTGAAAAAATCGAAACGCTTGCCAAACTAACAGAAAACCGTTGCCAACTCGTATAGCTCCATTATTTCCTCTGCAAGATTAGGCTCTAGTCGGTTCAAAATGTGTGTTACAATAAAGGCAATAAAAGAACGTTGTTCTGAGGTGTTGGGATGTCATTTAACATGTGGCCCATTGAGGACCATTTAAGGGCCTGTCCTCATGCGGGCCATACCTTGACACCCCAGTAATCATAGACCTCTGTGGGCTGGCTCTGAGCATCCCGCCTCATCATTCATCTGTGACATCGACCAAACCAACCCAGGGCCCGGCAGACTGTGGACACGCTGCTCATTGGGTACCTTTCCCATCGTAGACGTATGCGGTGGTCGCCTATTCTCCCGGTCATTTCTGTTGGTGTCAATCTCTTGCCTCTTCTCTCTGCCCTTTGGCTGGGTGAGGTTTCACACATTCACTTTTGCCCCTGGTTCCTCTAACAGGATTTCGCTAAGACTCCCTCCTCCATCCTCCCTCCTACTATGCATCCCCTACCCCTCAGCCAACACCCAACTTCATTACCCAGAACAAGGTCCTCAATTGTCTCTGAATCACAGCCATTGTGGGAAACGTCATGTTCTTGTCCTCGGTATAAAACACTTGGGCAAATTCATTTTCAACCGGAGTGTTTGAGAAAACACTCCGGTTGCAGTCCATTATTTTCGCCTTCTAAAAATGAACGACCCGCATCATGCACTAACGAGTGTATTTAATTAATGATAACATTTAATTAGATCTTACACATATTGTGGTAGTTTCTATTTTAACTCCCGAAACACAGAGAATGTCTTCCACCACCAGTATTTCCTGGCACAGTGAGCGTTGGAGCCGTACCAGACGCAGCTTCCCCGGCCAGCGATGTTCACAGTCCTGTCTGCTAGTCTCCCCGTTTCACCCCCTGCCAAGAGCCCCCTCGCACACGGCCACCTGGCGTCCTGCACCCCCTCCCAGAGCCACAACGTCCCCCCAATGATCCCTCCGAAAAAACGGTCCCTTTTAAAACTCATGAACAGCGACCACAAAATCTGACCTCGTCTACGGCCGTGAATAACCTTGGATGGATACCAGGTATGGCTGACGGGAAGGCCATGGAGGAGGTTAATGTCTGTTGAATGATGGGGCTGGATTCAGTCAGCAACAGGTCATTTGGCTGGTATGGAGGTCGTTTTGCCGAATGCGATTCACTCGATTCTTATTCAACGGCGCTGACTTTGTACAAAGTGTCTTTATTCGTAGTTAAAAGTGACTTTTTTTAGCCCGAATCTTGTTCAGTTGCCAGGCGTTGTTTATCTCTGTGTCGTGTTGTTTGGTAAAAGAAAGGCGTAGAAGTCGATTTGGACGTGTTTAATACAAGAGGGCAGGGCAGCAAAGGGCCAGACATTTGAGTTATTCCACCAGTGTGGACGCTGACCTTTTCAAAATGAAATTTCCCTAAGAGCAGTGGCCAGTGCCCGAATGTAGGCCCTCAGTCTCGTGGCTGTAACTCTGACATTCAGAATCCTTATGTTTATCTCATTGATTCTGCAACGGGCGCGCACACACAGTCGCTGCTGCCCCCCCCCGGCGCCCTCCTGCCGGACATTTTACAGTCGTTCGTACGGTGAATACAAATGACTTGTGTGATATTTAAACACCCTTAACATTTGCCTAAATCACGCCGTTTGTCCCAGAGCAGGTTGCCTTTCTCCGTGTGGCAGAATGTGTGTCAAAGGTGTGTTGTTTGTCACACTTTATGATCTGACCTCCTGTCCTCGCTGGCGGGACGACAACAAATTAGCCGTCGGCTCTGAGCCGTGATGACAGTTAACACAGTTGTGATGTTAGTCGCGAACACAGAAACCTGCGTTAAGTGGAATGATAGTTCAGCTGGACATAACGAGATAGTTACGTTATTATGTCCAGTAACTACCTCATCACTGAACCTAGCAACGGCACCCAACCAAAGCACTCTGAGCGCTAAATCGCGGCAGACAAAAGCGAAGTCAGGTATCATGTGTGGGTGTGATTTGAATAATGCAAAAATACTGCGGTCTCTCTTTGAGTGGACTTTGTTCAAAGATGCGGTAACGTCCAAAAAACGAATGCGTGCACAATCCCAAATAGTGCTTTCACAAAACAATAAGAGGCCAGTAAATGCTCCATCACCCTAATTAAACATGCGATGAGGGGAAAGGGTGCCAGGGGAGTCATAGCCATGCCTTAAGCCCTACTGTGTCCGGCCCGTCCCTCTTGAGGGGGAGAAACAAACACTACAGTGGATTGGTTTGTCGCAGGATTAATCTTCCTTTGACCAGATTCTTTGCTCATGCATTCACATCTGCGACACAGACTTCGAATTTGAGGCAATCTTGAAAGACTATTTACCTAGACTCTGCATAGCCTCCCCCCTAACCCTCCTATGCCCTTATTGTATGTTGTAAGTCCTGGCACTTAATGTTTGCAATTATTGTATATTGTACGTCTTGGCACATAATGTACACATTTATTGTATGTTTTGCGTCCTTGCACTTAAAATAGTACTGAGCATCTTATCCTAGCTATCGTTGTTGTCTACGGGGAATGGCTTAACCTAACAATTGTTAGTGCTTGGTACTTATTCAATGAACATTCTTACTGTACCGACAGCGATATATAGTTTTTTCTTACAGACTTACAGATTGTAAGTCGCTTTGGATAAAAGCATCTACTAAATAACCTCAATGCAAATGCAAATGTAAATGTAAATTCACAGACGAGGCCAGAGGCCATAGCTTCAGTCCTCCATTTGTACGGGTGCAGAGTCATGGTCATGGTTCGTCTTGGAGCGGTGGTAACATTATTAAGGATGAGAAGACGCTGTGCCCACCTCCTCTTTGTGCTTCTCCTGCAGGCCTCAGGTGCTGCGCTCTAGCATAGAGTCCTCTAATCGACAGATTTGTGTCCCCCAGCGGCGAGATGTTGGATACACTCAACTAATGCCTGGTGGCCCCGTGCCACCGCTGCTGGCGCTGCCTGTGGAGCACCACTCTTGGCTCCCAGGACCGGTGTAAACACACAGATCCATCACGGCCCCCATCGCTGGGAGATATCAGCCAGCTACAGCTGGATCTGAACACCAACAGGACCACCCTGATTAATGTGGCGTTTGTGCCCTGAGATGAAAGCCTGCATCAAATCCAAATCCACTGCACTGGAGATATTTAGGCGTCAGACTTGTATTTATAGCTGCTGAGCGTGTCGAGTCATATTTACATTTTTTTGATGTTTATCTGTACACACGATATATCTACAGGCGGTGCGTGGGGGGGGGGGGGGGGGGGGGTGCTCTAAACAGCATGCCACTGCTCGCCACTGATTGGTATGTATGCATGTATGTATTTATAACCTTTTTAATTGCTCTGTCAGAAGAACTGAGTTCATGCTTCCTAAGTCAACATCGACACATTGGCTGGAAAACGTAGCGCTCGTGCTGAACCTGAACACTGACCAGAAAACACAGGAAGTGAGTCGATAACAAGGCTGTATTAAGGATAGTGGTCCTCGTTTCCTGACCTCAAAAAAACCCTCAAACAACCACGGTGTCGAGCTGCGTTCACCTCCCCTTTCATACTGCAACGTTGACCAGCTCTCAAACATCGGTAATTTAGGCGTCGGTACGTCAGTACAATCACGAACCAGATAAAAGCAGCCTGGACGGCCACATGGAGTAGAGGAGGATAGAGAGACTTTCCGACAACACAAAGTGTTGGCGATTACACTGAGAGCAGCACCGTCGATCACCTTGCTGGGCCCCAGCGGCACACACACACACACACACACACACACACCTCGCTGTGTAATATTTGTTCCACTCATTTCAGCTGGGAGATTCACTCTGTTTCTGATAGAGTGCGACTGATGCTGACGAGCAGTGGTGGCTCTCCGGAGAATTGGTGTCGGGCTGTCTGTTCGCAATAGTACTTGAGAGGTACTTTCAATCAATGACCCCCGCGGTCACACACGACGTTGGTTCTGATGTAAAGGTGCCTTCTTGACATAAGAATATTGTTGTTTATAGCGCAAACTGCTTGTGATCCCCTAGTCTATTTTTTGTCAAAATCTGACCACAAAAACTGGCGGATCTAGAGTTCTGAGGAGTGTTTAAGAAGCTCACAGCATGGACTGACTTGTTAAAGAAAACTATAGGGAACCAGTGATTATTATGCAAAGATAACAATGCATTTTTTTCGACTTCTATGTAATTAGGGCAGGAAAGTAATATAATAAAAGAATGGGAGCCATTATATTTAGGATGCTGGAAGCAAGCCCTAGTTTGGGAAGATGAAGATGACAGAAGAGAAACTCCCTCTGTGCATCACAGTTTTAAAGCATACATTTTTATTCAATCCTAAACTAAACATGGTTAAAAAAACATCAGTATGTAGTGTAGTGTACTGTATGGATGAGTCTAACTCGATCAGGGTTGCTGCTGTGTTAGAGGGGGGAAATGTGCTGAGAACATTGCAGAAATGCATCGGCCCATGAGCAATTTGGGATGAGGAAAAGATTCACTGCGTCAAACCTATGGAACAGGAGAGAAAGGGGCACACAGATAGATGGGGTTGTCAAAGGACTGCTTGTAAGATGACAGAGGACTTTGAGATCCAAGTTTGGAATCCGACTGAAGTTTTTGAATGGGTGCAAAAGGGTTTCTTCAGAAGTTTTTAGCGGATGTGTAGGGCTGCTGACTGTACGATATTCCAATAGGTTTACAGCCGCGATACATTTCTCCTGCGTAATACTCCTGACAAACGATGTTGAATATGTGGTCTTTAAATATGCTTTGTCATATCCATTTATTCATAATTTTTCCATATCGGGTGTTTTTTTTATACTTTATTTAGATTTCTGCACTTATTTATCCATTATGATGTTGATGTGTTTATGATTATTCTATTTATGATGATCTATTATTAAAAAAAAAAAAACAGCTAACAAAATGAAAATTGCTATCATTACCAAATGGCATTTGTAGTGGTTCTCTAATTTCTACAAGTAGGATTATATTTGTGAACAAAATAATGATAAAACAAGTGGAATAGCTTATGAGAAGGAACTGTTTAATTAAAGATTCTTAGCTCACTCTTCAACACAATATAATTAAAACACGCATTATCACAAACGTTACAGTCGCGCACCTCTGAACAATCTCCACCAGCCGAGAAGAGGATACACAAAAACAAAGTTGACTTCGGAGACTTTCTCTTTGTCTCATGTTCCTGTAACTATTCTGTGATGTCAGTTTAAAAGACACCGGGACATCAAACACCAGTGGCAGCCAATTCAGCCGCTCACTTGTATTTCATCATTCGTCTAACCTTTAGACGCGGCCTGCTCCGAAGCCCAGACACCGCTGCTGAGAAGGCCGATTTACCGTGGCTTTTAGTTGTACTCGCAAAATAGATTACTGCATTACCATCCATCGTATAGCGGCTCTGTTATTCCATCTCGTACCGACCCCGCATAAGAAACGTCCCTGCCCTATACGAAGTCAGGAGGAAGGACGTATAAATTGCCCGGGAACAGCAATAACGCTATAGTGTTTTTTTACACGTTTTTAAATTGAAAGGGAGGAGCAGACCCCAGACGGTCCCTTGATGGTGTGAGCGATGTGAGCGGAGGGGGAAGATAAAGAGCCCTCTTGAACACTCAGCACAGGACAGACCCCGATGGTTACTGAGGGATGATGTCCCTCTGTCAGCCCTCTGAGGATTTACCGCCATTTTGTCTTCATTCTTTTTGCCAAAACGTCCTCGGCTCCAGATTTAGTGAAGACTTGACCTGCTGTGCATCACATCAAACACAGGCAGGAAAACATTTGAGGGCCCCGGGAATCTCACTTAGTTAAGGATCTGCCTTATAAGATGTTAGAGTACAACACATGGAGAGCGGTTGCGAGCGGAACCAACAATCCCCTCAGATGTTTTCATGTTCCTTTTACACTTGTCTTCAGGCTAGTGTTTCTGAATGGCAAGTCCTCAGTGTGAGTGACAGCTTGCCCAGCCAACACCAGGCAGAGGTTTGAAAAGGTCAGGTGTGCGTGTGGTTGTATGTGTGTGTTTGTTGTGTGTGTGCCTGTGTTTGTGTGTTAGTGTGTGTGTGCGTTTGTGTTCTGCCTGTGTGTGTGTGTACCTGTGTGTGCCTGTTTCTGTTTGTCTGTGTTCATGCCTGTGTGTGCATCTGCTTATATGCACCGTCTGTGTGTGCATGCGCCACAAATCCTGGCATGGCACTGCTCTGTGTCTGAGAGTATTGGCAGACGCTGTTACTGGAGGAGGAAGTGATTTCTTTATCCTTAGGCATGAAGGCAGACCGTATGCTACTGAGTACTGCACCGGTTCATGTTTATACTCCAGATTGACTCGTCTGGTCTGAACCCAAACAAAAGTATTGTGCTTGTGATCACACGATACGCACTCTGAGCATGAGTCACTCAAGCTTTCTTTCTCTTCATATTTATATATATATAGATTTATTATATTGAGGACGTTTAGACGCTTTTATCAAAAGTGACTTGCAACGGTTGTTGCACACATTCACACACAGATGGGGGAGTCAAACCACGCAAGGCGACAGCCAGCTCGTCAGGAGCAACCAGGGACACCGCGACACTCAGCTAGGAGGAGCTGGGATCGAACTAGCAACCTTCTGGTTACAAGTCACCCCGCTCTACCTCCTGAGCTACTGCAGAGCTACCACGGTCGCGTACCTTTGTTGCTTCGGAGACGGAACCAAAGGAAGATGGTGTTGACGTGTGTTGGTGTGTATGGAGCTGTTCCGAGGGAACCTTTAGCTACCCCTGAATAGCAGACCACCTTTCCTGGTGCTCTGAAGGGGCCGCGTGTTTTTCCACTTCTGTTTAATGGAGGCTCGGAGCCGTCTTATAAGGATGTTACAGAAACATTCCACCGCCCGTTGGATCGCCGCCAAAGCAATCAATGGCAATGGAAGGGCAACTTTAATTAAACCGTCCCCTGCTAAACTGTTGCAAAGGTAAAGTTTTCTCACTCAAAGTCTTAAGTGCCAGAGGTTAACTAATTCAATTATAGACACAGGGAAGCTGGCCCCACAATAGTCAGGGGAGCATGACATCTGTGTCGCGATTTTCATGATCTTTCCAGCGCTCACAACTGTGGACTTTTAATATGTGGAAAGGTCACGTTCCCAGAAGATGTCTTCACGGGGAGACTTGTAAGGCGCACACACAAGCAGGCACGCGAACACACACACACACACACACACACACACACACACACACACACACACACACACACACACACACACACACACACACACACACACACACACACACACACACACACACACACACACACACACACACACCGAAACGGCCAACCCCTCACGTCTCAAAATGTATATTAAAATCCACCCTGTCTTTAAAGTCGGGATCAGATGGTCTTTTGAAGCTTCCCTTCTACCTTTGACTTAAAAGTACGCTTAGCCGGTCTCGGTGAACAGCAGAGATAGGATGATTAATTTGACTGAGGCTGTTCATTTGCTTATTTTCATCTGGCCACAGTATGGCTATTTGTGCTTGTGTGTGCACGATATAAGTTTGTCTTTGGCTTGTTTGAAGAAAAGTTGTTGTAAACATTACAGCACAACAAAGTGCTGTTGTTGGACCAAAGGGGTGTCCTAAAAAATGGACAAAAAATGCCTACAAGCACATCTGGATATATTATAGGAAGGGTGAGTTTCATGTATGCTTTTGCTGCTATGAAGTTGGTTATATATCGCACGGCACAATTTGTATTCAATGGTTTCCTCTTAAATCAGGGGAATGGACAAATCCGTCTATATGTTGTGAAAGTGCTATTGATTATTTTATGTGCCCTGGTACCAGCGGCTTGGGAATCAATCTAGGCGTGTTTTGTACTGCAGCGCTGCTATTATCCTTTTTTCACCAGCCCGGCCGAGTATGTTTTGCATTTCCTATACAGCACCGGGGAGAAGGCGAAAGGGGTGTTTCAGTGTCAAAGCCAAAATCTTTCGTAGCGATGGCTCGTTTCGTTCGGGTCGGACACATATCGATTCGATGACCTCGGGGCAGTGTCCACACGATGGGTTTCCCAGTGTGCCTGTGCCTTCTCTCTTCGATTGTTTCCAACGTGGGGAGAGCGCCTGGGGTCTTCTTCTGAGGCCTTCAGCCTTTAGGTTCAAACCCTCCAAGCTTCAGGTTGGACGTCGGAGAAGCACTGCCTTAGTCACTGTTTTTGTCGTCTGTCAAGCTAACATTTAACGTTTGAGAAGAGTGGTGTTTGTGTCCGCATGCGCTGCTGTATCGCTCATGAACGATTCACAAGGAGATGCTGCTGCTACCATGTGGCGCTAGGAGCTAAGGAACAAACAGTGCTGGTCGTCCTGGAGACGAGTAAACAAAGAGGTAGGGATGCAGCTGTTTTCTTATGCCAGTGCACAACTCCTCGTCCCAGGGCTGCCCAGCGGCGACTCAGCGCGTTTCTGACAGAATGCTAAATGGTAAATTAACTGCATTTATACAGTGCTTTTTCTAACCAGTGGCCACTCAAAGCGCTTTACAATTATTGCCTAATTCACCCGTTCATTCACACATTCACACACCCACGGCGGTGTCAACCATGCACGGTGATAGCCCGCTCTTCAGGAGCAGTGCGGGGGAGGTGTCTCGCTCAGGGGCACCGCGACACTCCGCTAGGAGGAGCCGGGGATCGAACCAGCAACCAGCAACCTACAGGTTACAAGTCAACCCGCTGTACCTCCTGAGCCAACGCCGCCCAGGAAAAACGATCTGGACACGGGCCCCTGTATAAGGTCTCTCAGTCCCCCATTCAGGGATTGTTGAGTGGACACCATTGATTTTGAACAGGCACAGGAGGGGGGACATCTGGACCCGACCGGGCTGACCTCTGGCCCTCCTCACCGGGTCTCAACTCAACACAATCGATCTTTGATGAAATACAAAATCGTAAAAAAAAAAGCTGAGGATTCTTGTGTATACCGATGCACAGACATCGCCACGGAAACCGAGATCCATTTGTTTTGCGTTTTGTCCCGCCGTCCCCGTCCCGGGCCCCTAGGAGCTGAGGAACCGGGGTTCCCCGCTGGGCGCGCTGAGACGGAACCCATCCCTCTCCCCCCTCGCACCATGTGCGAGGGGGGAGAGGGATGGGTTCCAACATCACTTCTGAGAGGTGATGTTGTTTTGGTCTGTTCCTTTTGTGCTTGCCTCTGTGTGCATTGCAGAGAAAGGGCAAGTCCAACCCCATTGCTATTCAGGTGTGTGTGTGTGGGGGTGGGGGTGGGGGTATTTGTGTGTGGGGGGGGGATTTGTGCGTGTGTGTATGTGCATGTGTATTGTGTGTGTGTGTGTGTGTGTGCGCATGAGTATTTGTGTGTGTGTGTGTGTGTGTGTGCGCATGAGTATTTGTTTGTGTGTGTGTGTGTGTGTGTGTATGCATGGGTATTTGTTTGTGTGCATGGTTGTGTGTGTGTGTGTGTACGTTGGTGTGTGTGCATGGGTATTTGTGTGTGTGTGTGTGCGTGCGTGCGTGTCTGCCAGGCTCCAGGGGCACCTGTGGGAGAGCGTCAATAACACACATGCCAATCTTCTCAGTGGTTCCAGTCATTCCGGAATGCGTGGCTCCGACATTTTGACGGATTCAAAAGAACAGGGTGCAATTACTGTTCTCATTTGACCATAATATCAGAGACCCCCTCCGCAGGTGGGCTATGTTATATACATGTAGGAAAGCACTGCACATGGGCAGAAGGTAATTCCGATTAATTATCTCTCGAGAGAGACTCCGACGTTCTCGCCTTTTGTGTGAGGCATTACAGGATCCATCATACGAGGGAGGCTGGAGCGGCGAGGGGGTTGGACTCCCAGCACAAAGCTGCTGATTTCAAACCTCAGTTCGCACAGTTTATCTGTAGCCTCCTTGAGCTGGAGGATACCATAAAGACGTGTATTAAATACAAATCGGTGTTATTTGCGCTGGATGGGAGTGTCTGCTGAATGACTAAATAGCAGCGATGTTACCTATAGATGACAGGGCTCTCTACGTCGAGCTGAATTCAAATGATGCCAGGAGTAGAAAGGCGATGTACACTTGCCATGAATTATACTGACTTTATGAGCCCAACATTTATTTTATTAAGGTAGTATGTATATTTCACACTTAATGTATGCACTTATTGTATGTTGTACGTCCTTGCACTTAAAAATAGTACTTGACATCGTGTAGCATCTTATCCTAGCTATCTTTGTTGTGAACAGGGAATGGGTAAACCTAGCGACTATAAATCTGTAAGATTAGATTTAAATTTGAAATTTTTAAATTTCATACTTTGGCACACATTTTCTATAAATCTCGCGTCCTATTTCATGTCAATGAAAACAAATGTTTTTTGCTGAGCTGATCCAAGGGCACCGAGCAGGTGATTTTATGTTGAAGACTTGTTTGATAGGAATTTGCATCCCAGTGCGGCGCTGTAGTCAGTTTGGGATGAGAGACTGTGAAGGTGACCCGCCACCGCACTTTAAAAACATGAGGATCGTTTGCATTCTGGGGTGAATTTCATAAACCGATGAACTAAAACTAAGATCCAATCTTCGGTTTTAAACGCTGGTTTTGTAATCCAAACCAATGATAGGAGACATAGGAGATAGGTGTCTTTGATGGACCAACAGATTATGGAGTTTAATTCAGGGATTACATGTATTAATAACGATAACTTAAACGATATGTGCGTATGAATCATAATGCTGGTGATTTGAATTTTGGGATCAGTCTGTTTATTTTGCTGATGCCCGCTGTGTTAGTCATCTAACATTTCATAACAGGAAGAATATCTGCAGAAATGACTCATTTGACCCCCTAATGGTCGGCTAAACGGTTGTTAATGGGATGCACATGGAGAGACACTTATAGGCACTTATTAGAATCCACTGCCTGTGCCTAGCTACCTGAATCGGGGTAATTAATTTGGCTTCGTTTAGTGGAGCTATGCGTGTAGATGGACGGCCCCCCTGTGAGATTTAATCAGGTGGATTTAGATTTTCTATTTTCATACATAAACATTTTCTATAAATCTCAAATCATATTTTCTTCTTCATGTCTAAGAAAACAAATGTTTTTTGTTGAGCTGGTCCCCGGGCACCGAAAGGTGATTTTATGTTGAAGACTTGTTTTATAGGAATTTGCATCCCAATGCTGCGCTGTAGTCGGTTTGGGATGTGAGACTGTGAAGGTGACCCGCCGCACTTTACATGAGGATGTTTGGATTCTGGAGTGAATTTGACAGCTAAAAAGAAAGACCTAGAATCACCTCACCTTAGAAATCCTCTCGATATTTAAAGTGTTTCACCCTTGGTTTTCTTGTGTCGTGCCTCTAACTGATAAATATCTTGTAATCTTACATATGGTAGACTTATCTATCTGATTAGATGCAATGGAGTATGGCGATGATAAACCTGACTTAACTTTAAAATCTTGTGCTTAAAAGTGTGAATTATCAAACAGTCATCTGCCCAGAACACCATAGATTAGACCAGCATGTCTATAAATTAAATTTTTTGGAGCTTCGGCCATTGTGGCTTAAACAACACAACACAGTCAGGGAAGAACAACGACTTACTGTTAGCAGAATCTGATCTTAGACTTGTGGCAGTCAGCCTTTTTAGGCATGCTCTCTATTGGTTTGAATGATTAGCTGTACATTAAATCTCATGTCTGGAAATGTACATTTAAATTAAGGACAGAGGTGCTGCAGGAAGAGGCAACATGTTTACGCAGGGGAGACTCCGGAGCTAAATTCATTGACGGCTTAAGACGTGCGCTCCGGTGAAGCGAGACCCTTCTATTTCCTGCGGTAGACACACAGCAGATTGGCAGCTTATGCATCCCGGCCGGCCGGTGCTACCTAGTGGTTCTGCGCGTGCCAACAATATTGATTTGTGGTGTAGCAGTCGTGTAAAATACACATACTGCACCCCTGAGGGGGGGTGCACCCCCCCCACTCTCCAATAAAGACGTTATGATGCAGTGTCAAAATATGCCTAACCCCATATTCTTACAGTGTACATGGAGTGAGTAGTGGTGTAAAATAACATGATTCTGTAATGGGAGCATTGTTTGATGAAGGCAAATGGTCTACAGATGAGGTACGCTACCAAACACATAAGGACAAATAGGGAAGCTCGATTGGCTAGACTCTGCTGTTCTGCCAATGTATTCTCCTTTGATACTGTATTATAATGTATTGCGGTATACGCATACGTAGAACCTGTTTAGACAGGTAGCATCGATTCGCAGAACAACGGCACAAACAAATGACTTTTTTTTGTTCCTTGCGTCACTGTGAACGACTCAATTCTGCCGCCATTTAATTCATCAAGCGCCAGCGTCGCTCCTGCATTGCAGAAGGATTAATAGAAGAGCAAAGTTCATTTGTATTAGTAAATGGGCGTCTTTTAGTTCCCGGTCGGTTCATTGTGTCTGCAGAGCCTCAGATTGAGAGAGAGTCTTCACTGTGTCACCTGAAGCGATGCTGGAACAATTCCCTTTATTTAACAGCTCTGCAGCTGGCTTCTGGCTGATCCGTACAGAGACACCTATAAACCGATCCACTAAAACTAAGATCCAATCTTCAGTTTTCAAGGAGACCTATTATGATGTTTTCCCAACAAGTAAACATATGAGTTCCAGAAAACATGTTTTTGAAGCTGTTTGCTGGAAACAACTTTTAGGGAAAAAAATCTCGCCTACCACTATTCCCCTCTGTTTCAGGCCCTTCGGAATGCAAATGAGCTGCTGCCCATTGACCAATGAGCTGTCAGAGTGAACCACAGCATGGAGGAGAAGGGATTGTTGACGTTTGCGGACTCCTGGAGCTCAATATCTATATAATATAAAAATAATAACATTTTATAATATGTAGGTAGTTATATAATATAATATCTAATATCACGGCCAAAAGCTATGTGCGCCTCGGATGATATTATAAATCATAAAGACTGCGTCTGACTCTCTGGTACTTCCACAACAAGTAAAGACTCGTGGGGGTTATCTCGGCCTTGGTTGAGAAGAATTGGAGAAAAGGAACTTTGGCCTTGACTCTCTGAAGTCCATATTGAACCGTGACATGGAGGAGAAAGGGATTGTACTGCGGGAGCTGCGCTGCCGGACTGCCGCCGAGCTCCCCCCGCCGGAGCTCCCGGAGTACACCCGGCAGCTCCGGCAGGGGGGAGCTCGACGGCAGTCAGGCAGCTCCGGCGGAAAAAAGGGATTGTACTCCCAGAGCTGAGCTGCTGGGCCGCCGCCGAGTTCCCCCCTCCGGAGCTGCCTGTCCGCTGGTCCACAAAATCGTAGCT